>NC_142032.1:42300957-42601457 GCF_982192425.1 Myodes glareolus
TGAATTTTTCTTAACAGTTGAAACTATACATTCACCCAATTCATCTGATATATTTATGTGTATATTTCTATTTTCACTTCACTGAAATAAAGAGAAAAGAATTCATCCTTCAATCTTCACTGTCATAAACAGAAGTACTCATACTTATCATGGATGCTGCAAGTCGACTATCTGTAGTATTTTGTCTTTTACTGCTGTGGTAAAGCACTGTCTAACTAGGAGTTAGAAAGTGGGAGAAGAAAAAGGTTTATTAAGTTTGCAGTTTTCAATCCGTTATCCAGAGAAGACACGCCAGGTACCTAAGCAGGAACCTGGATGTAGGAATTTAAGCAGAAATTTTTTTCCCATAGTTTTCTCAACCTGATTTCTTCTACATCCCAAACATCTTCTGAGGGCTGCTATTGCTCACAGTGGGTTGGGCCCTCCCTTATTAATCATTAATCAACAAAATATCCCATAGATGTTTCCACAGGCCAGTTAGCTAAGATTTCCTCTTCACAGATAACTCCACTTTGTATCAAGTTGACAAAAATTAACCACAATAGCATCTGAAGAGAAACAGGATTGTAATCAATTAATTTCAAAGTCTCAGCTCTTCTGATAATGAGAGAGAGTTAATGTCTCACAATCTAACCACACAGTCTCATATGTTTAAAAGAACTTCTTTCCTTTGAAGCTCTTCGTTTGTCTGACTCGGGGATCTGTCTTCCCTTCCATATTAGACATACTTCTCTAGATTTTTAGAATATGTTTCCATCTTTTCAATCTCTAGTTGTAGAATGTCCCAACCTGGGACTTTATTCTCTTTGCTAGCATTCAACATGCTTTTAAATATAATTGACTTGTTTATGGCTTCATTGTTTATATATCCAGTTCCTCTCTTTCTCTCTCTCTCTGTCTCCTTCCCTTCCTGCTTCCATCCCTCCCTCCCTCACCCCATTGTGTGTACATACGTTGTAGATAAAAATATCCAGCCACCTGTTCATTAACTCTCTTTGGATATTAATTTAGGATAAATATCCAAGGGAGATTTTCTGTATCTTTCCCTAGGAGAATACATGCATGCTTCTCCTTTCTTTCATTAATTACTATCCCAATCACCAGTACTCTGAAACAAAATCCACCAGCAATAGTTCTTCTTCTATTTTATGTGTAGAAATCACAGAAAGTGCTGGTAGTAGCCATAGGAAAATATGAATATTATCAATGCCTGTGTTCTCGGCATACTAATTCAAACCATCTAAATATCCTGCCCTAAAATTTGTAAAATATTCATAATTTTTTTCCTTCTGGCTGAAGATTAAGGCTAAAAAATGGATGGATAGTCTGAGTCCTGTCTAGCTTTACTTGTCAATGTGATATAGTCTTCTGAAAGCAAAACCTCAGTTCAGAAATAAATTGTTTTGTGGACTTATATGTGAGAGACTGTCTTGATTGCTCATTGATGTAGAAATGTCCAGCCCTTCTTTGGGGACACTATCCCTGTGTAGTCGGTTCTGAACTCTATATATCTTAGCACAGCCTAGCATTCAGACAGCAAGCAGTATTTGCCATAGGCTCTACTGTGTATACAATACTTTGGCTGTGGAAACAGTCCCTTGGCTGAAGAAGGTAACAATGTATATAATAGAAGCAGGCCTTCAAGGTATGCCTTGTGTTCTTTCCTAAATTTCCTCAATGATGAATTGTAAACTGGAATTGTAAACCAAGAAAATCTTTCCCTTTACTATGTTTATTTTTGCTTAGAATATTTATCACAGAAAATGAAATGTAAATAGAACTCTGTTGTGTCCTAAACCTCAAAGACTAACCTCAATAGGCAACCTCAACAGTCTCCTATGCTTTTTGGTTTTCACTACCCAGTGAGCAGTAGTAAGAGGCATCAGCAAAACTTATGATCCAAGAGGAAAATGACATGAAGGGGAGAGATCAAGATACTCTCTCTCTCTCACACACACACACATACACATACACACATACACACACACATGCAGTGATTTCAAGTTGTCCAGTTCTTGAAAAGTTGCTTTAAAATCAATTAGCTCTTCCCATAGTAGCTTCTATGCTTCATTTACTGCTCCACTCCTCTGTTTGTTTGTCCATAAAAACTCTAAGAAGCTTTCAATTAATGAAGGCAAGACTCCAAAATCACTACCAAGAACATACCTTATAATCTAGCTTACCAACTCTGCTTCTTAAAGGTACCATCACATCTCAATTGTCCTGCTGCTAGCAACAAAGACTTTAACACATAGATCATTATGATATAGGAAAAATGTAAAACTAAACAGGAATATGGAATATTCATATATAGATATAGAATTAAATACATAAGTCAATTGTTTCATGATGGTGAATTTTATTTAAAGTAAGAATTAATAATTTGTGGTTTTGTCTTATATATTTATGTATACCATTTTGTACACATGACCACTGACACAGTTACAAACTGACATAAGAAACACAAAATAAATAATTGGTCATGGTGTTGCATTTCTGCTATCCCATCATTTTGGAGGCTGAGACAGGAAGATTTCCAAATTTGAGTGTAGTTTGGATTACATAGAGTATGATAGGCCAGCCTGAACTTCAAAGCATGACCCTATCATAGAAACAACCACCAAAACCTCCAACTAACAGAAAAACACAACCACCTTCCATTATGAGATAGAATGTTTCCTTAAAAGGAAGTCAGATAATGAAAAAGTTCAGAAAAAGTATGAAATATCTGATTCAAAGTGAGAAAAAAATTAATGTTATTCAATGATGCATATGTTTAACACCAAAGTGAATCCAGAACTAGTGTTAAGGGAAACTGCTTTAATGTGGAATGTTCTTCTGTACATGTGTTGCTTTTATTGGGTGATGAATAAAGTATCCGTCTTGGTCCTTGGCAGGGCAGAATTGAGGTAGACAAGGAAAACTAAACTGAATGCTGGGAGATAGAAAGTGGAGTCAGAGAGAAGTCATTGAGCTGCCAGAAAAGAAAGATGCAAACTGCCAGTCATAACCTTGCCGTTAGTCCACAAATCTTGTGCTAAAATATAAAATAATGGAAATGGGTTAATTCTAGATGTAAGAGCTAGCAATATGGTTAAGTGGTTGGCCAAGTAGTTATTTAAGCAATGCAGTTTCTTTGTGGTTATTTCGAGTCTGCATGCCCTAAGACGAACAATTGGTCACCCACTACACTGCTTGGTCAAAGTTTAGATGAGATTGGAAAACAAAGACAGACAGCAGCATCATAAATTTAAACTTGAACATTCACACATTCCAACATTTATAATTAATTTACAATTAAATCATAATCAGTATTTATAATAAAATAATGAAGGAAGATAATTGAAAAGCTAAAAGGAATTTCTCTGTTACAAGAGAAATCCATCAAATAATGAACTATTCTTCTCTTCTCTTCTCTTCTCTTCTCTTCTCTTCTCTTCTCTTCTCTTCTCTTCTCTTCTATTTCCACCCTTGTTTTCCCCTCAGGAAAACAAAAGAGCACTCAAGAACATAAATTGACTTGAAAACCATTTGGTTAAAGATTGTTACTGAGTTGTAAGACATGGTTGAAGGTACAACAAAAACAACATAAAGTGAGGGGAAGGAAAAAAGGAAGGAAGGAAGGAAGAAAGGAAGGAAGGAAGGAAGGAAGGAAGGAAGGAAGGAAAGAAGGAAGGAAGGAAAGAAAGAAGAAAGGAAGAAAGGAAGGAAAGATAGATCTTTATATATTTTTTAGTAGAAATACGTTACTCTTGGTCTTAATGAATCTTAACCAAGAGGTCAAACAGCTTTGCCTATGATGGGATGGTTGAACTTAACATATCTTCTGACAGAATGAGATTTCTCCTGAGGGGTACAATGCGAGAATATAGCCATAACATGAAAACAAACATACATTTGAAAAAAGCATGCTAATGTATTTTGATGTAATATGTGTGAATGTATTTGTGTATGTATGGTTTCTTGTATTCACAGGTGTTTACCTGTATGAATCTATTTGATTTTGTATGTGTGTAAATATGTGTGTGTGTGTGTGTGTGTGTGTGTGTAGAAGATGGGAGGTATGTAACATGTATGACATTTGTCAAATAGTAAATCAGTTAAAGACATAAACGACATTATAATTTTACTGCTCTATCCATTTCTTAGAAAAATGAGCTACCTCAAAATAAAAATAGCACCATGTATCAGATAGAAAAACAATTTATGCATTAAATGACTGTTACCCTGTAGTGATGTTTCATTTGTATTTCAATAAATAAAGTTTGTCTGAAGTTCAGAGATTAAAATAGCTGCACTGACCAGCCTTACAGACCAGGTAATGATGACACACACCATTAGTCCCAGTAGCCACACTAGTTTGCCATAGAAACTGGGCAGTATTGGTGCAAGCCTTTAATCCCAGCACTAGAGAGGAATATAAAACAGGAGGAGACAGCTTTAACACAGTCTCATTCTGAGATTCCTGGAGGCAGGATCACCACTTCAGACTGGGGTAGAAATACTTTCAAATTTAAAAACCACAAAATATTTGAATGTTAGTCATTTTTTGAAAGCTATTGTTTGCAGAACTAATGCATTATTAAGGCATGAGTGCCCAACTGATGGTACACATGCATTATTTTCAATGTGTCTTTTTGAATAGGAAAATAAATAGTAAATATTAATTTGGGCTCTGCTTACTAAAATAAAAATATCTTCATCATAAATATGTTATTTTTAGTTAGGTTAAAAATAACTAGTGTCTTCCAAAGTAGAACATCATAAAAACATGGGTTTATTCGATTAGGATATTTTATGAGAATCAATTACTTACATATAATAGTTTTTTAATCAATATGTGCACAAATTAAGGCAAAACCAAAAAATCACATCTCGTAGCACTAGAAAAAATATGTAAGACACCAAGAATGCCAGTTTTCAGGTTAATCGCTCAACGCTCTATTCCAGGATTCCTCACATACTCTCTGAAGAAAGTTATGATAACACTTAAGAATTCTTACTTTGGTGTTCTTGTGGGACTCCTAATCATGAGAATGCGGGCTGTCTCTGACTTTATGTGTACTTTTGGAACCCCTTTCTTCCTACTGATCTTGTCCAGTCTTAAACGAGGGGACATGTCTAGTCTTATTGCTATTTGATGTGACATGTTTGGTTGATATCCGTGGATTGCATGCCCTTTTCTTTAGGGAACTAGATGAAGAATAGATCTGGGGGAGAGGGGCATGGGGAGGTTGAGAGGATAGGAGGAAAGGAAAAGTACAATTGGTATATAATATATGTGAGAAAAATAAGTTAAAAACATAAAAAAGTTCTTACCAAAATTATTCCTGTGTAAGAAGTATCCACATAGTACTGTGTAACTGCTGTTCATCTTGATAATTCACCATCTTTAATTTAAGAATTAAAAAGGTATAGAAGGGGTGTTCCAAAGGCCATCCCCATACAAATCTGGTCAGCTACAAGTGCTTGCTTTGGACGGTAATCACAAGCCATCAATTTATAAAAGTAAATTTCTGCACTTTAAAAATAAGAATATCTTGATGTACAAAGGTTTTAAATCCAAGACATGATTTCCCCCACCTTTTCCTTTTTTGCCAAGAATAGAACAGGACCAATGTTAAGTAGAAGTTATGGAAATATGTGGCATCATAACCAGAAACAGAAGGATTAAATTTGTCTTTGAACCTATTGGAAAAGGGGAACTGACCACTTAAGGCCCATCCCTTTCAGCATCACAAATGAAAAGCTCTGAGTGCTTATATTACGTGAGGAAATGCTATGCTTACATTGTATGCTGCTGTTCCTTCTCACAGCAGTTACATGCATTAGAAAAAGACAAAAAATAACTTTAATTAGAATAACTGAAATGAGTCATTTAGAGTTTCTTAAATTAGTGCCTTGCATTATTTATTATATTTAATAACTATAAAAATTATGTAGGTTTTCTTCATTTGTGAATTTCTATTTATAAAAAAAACAATTAGCTATCACACACACACATGCACACACACACGTTCCCTCACATAGACACACAGGCTCATACACGGGACTGGACCACATCACGTTATTCCACCTCAGCATTCCCCACACACAAAAATGTATTTCTACCTCTAAAATACACTTTACTAAGCATCCGTTTTTAATTTTACTACACCAAAGAGAATAAGTGTCTACCTACATTGCAAATTCTTCAAAAATATGCATGGGTTTATGCTTTACCGTATCTCTGACACATTTTCCCATCGTCTCCAGTAGTGCCAGCAGCCTCCATGAGACTGCGGTGGAGTGCGGAGCCAGCCAGGCTCTGGCAGAGCCTCCTCCGCCCCTGCCAACTCTGGTGCAGATCCAGGTGGAGCAGAAGTTGCTCTCTCAGTTCTCACACCTTCTTTTTGTAAAGTGCTAATATCTATAAGCTCATATAAAATAACAACATGCAAATAAACTCGCCGCCCACCCCTCCCCCCTTGCCGCCAGCATAATAAATCTGCAAGACTTTGTGCAGCTGTACTTTCTGAAAGAAAGAATTATGACTTTATAGCTTTGGTTTTACAAGTTAAATAATTCTGGCACAGGTGGCACCATACACCTAGAATTGCTTTCTAAGAGAAGGTATGAGCTTTTAGGTGGACATTCCTAAGGTGTTCTTTTGAATTATACCTAAGTGTGACTCATGTGTCTAAATTTTTGTAGTCATCAAATCACAGACCTGCTTCCCTGAATAAATGAGTAGACAGGGTTTGATGATTGATCTGCAAGCAGCCTAGTCTAGGGTGATCACAAACACTTGGCGTGACCAGCCATAAATTTTTAGATTACAGCTTCTTTATGGTAAGGGTGATTAACTGAACCAGTCATATTCTATCTCTTTCCCAGCGGGAGGGGGCTATATGCATACGGGTAGCGTGTCACAGGAAGAAAGGCAACAAGAAATGGGCATGGAAATAGGTGCTGAGAAATTTTTCAGTAGCAAGTTACTCTAAAATTAGACAAAGTAAATGTTGGGCATTCCCTTCCCCACATGCTTGCTTGAGCAGAAGAAACCTGCCTTTGAGTAATGTGATGGTTAGTAGTGATTGCCAACTTGACAGGTCTAGGCAGGCAACAAGCTTCTGGGTATGTCTGTGGGGGTTAATTAGACTAGTCTATTGAGGAGGGGAGACACTAATGAGGACAGCATCATTCCATCAGCCAGGGTCCTGAACTCTGTAGAATGGAGGAAGTAAGGTTATAAGAAGCATTTTTTTCTGTTTTCTGACTACAATGTGGTGGACCACATGCTTCAAACTCCTCTTGTCTTGACTTCTCCACCATGATGGAGTATACTACAGAACTGTGAATCAAAATAAACATTTCTTTCCCTTAAGCTGTTTTGTCAGGTATTTTATCATAACAAAAAAATGTCTTATCTAAGAAACAATTGCTGGTGTGTGTACTAGGTCATTACTGTACTCTGGGACTACTCAAATTACATATACTAAATGACATTAATACTGCCTTGACTTCCTAATTAGAAAAAATAAAATTATTCTTAATAGCCCCATAATATCCATGATTCTATCAGAAAAATATTTACTAATTTCCCCAAGATAAAGTTATATGACGTAATCCTAGTAATAATGCCAGCAACAGAAACATCCAAATGAGGGATGTTATGAACATACATCATTTAGCATATAAAGAAGTTTAAGTCATGTGTGCCTACCAGCTTTTATTTAGTTCTCAGGGTCACAAAATAGATTCTATGCTGTGATATGCCTGAGTGAGCAGTACATTGACCTAACTCTATTAGCACTTGCCACCAAAATCTTTTTTTTTCTTATTTCCTTTGTTTTAATTTTTCTTTTTTTTTATTTTTCCATTCAAAAATTACACTTCCTCCCCTCCCATTTCCCTCCTGCTCCCCCACTTCCCCTCCTTCCTCTCCCTCCCTCCTTAAGAGAGGGCAGGGTACCCTGCCCTGTGGGAAGTCCAAGGCCCTCCCCCCTACATCCAGGCCTAGGAAGGTGTGCATCCAAACAGACTAGGGTCCCAAAAAGCCAATATATGCAGTAGAAATAGGTCCTAGTGCCAGGCTTCTCAGTCAGCCCTCATTGGCAGTCACACTCAGAGAGTCAGGCTTGATCACAGGCTTGTTCAGTCCTGGTCCAGCTGGATTTGGTGAGCTCCCATTAGATCAGCACACGGTCTCAGTGGGTGGACCAACCCCTCACAGTCCTGACTTCCTTGGTCATCTTCTCCCTCCCTCTGCTCTTCAACTGGACCTTTGGAGCTCAGTCCCTGGAAACAACCTAGATGCTCCTCAATGGAAGAATGGATAAAGAAAGTGTGGAATATATACACATTAGAGTACTACTCAGCGGTAAAAAAACCAAAAACAAAAAAAAAACCAATGACATCTTGAAATTTGCATGCAAATAGATGGAAATAGAAAACACTATACTGAGTGAGATAACCCAGACCCAAATAGATAAATATGGTATGTACTCACCAAAATCTTTGTCATCAGTATTTGTCAATCAGGGTCATTACATCTCTCTAGGCATGCAACCAGGTGTCCCTGGGGATTTTAGGTTAAAGTCCTAAACAAAACATCATTAACAAACAAATGCCCCTACATTTTAAGCAGTTTACTGTATCAATTGATCAGTATTTTTCAGTAGCAAGCTGTTCTAAAAACATAGGGAAAGTACTACAAAGATAGGTCCATGGTTAAAAAGCACTTGTTGATAAGTCTAATGAACTAGAGTTTAATCCCCAGACCTCACAGAATGTTAGTAGGAAAATACTTCCCATAAGATGTTCACTGATCCCCATGTATACCATGCACATATGAACACAGAGACACACACTAAATAAATACTCACAAATGTGAGTTTTAAAGATTCAAATGTATTTGGAGTAGACAGACACTTAAAATGGTGCAAAGGTTTGAGAGATAGAAATACATTAGGTGAGTATATGACATCTGAATTTCAGTACACTCAAAGGAAAATTATGTGGAGAGAATTTCATCAGACACCAGTTACCTGTGTCATGTAAACATGGATAAGTTTACCAGAAGTCTCAAAATGATTTTCTGACTGTCTTCTGTCAATACTCATGTATTTGCTCATAACAAAATTTCAAAGCCATCAAAACATGCCTTGGTCTTTCAATTTACCTAATCTATGAAAGTCTCTATTATTGGTAGAGTCAAGAACTCCCCATATTGGCAAAAGATTCTGTGAAATTTATATTGTGGATGCCTTACTTAAAAGCTAGCTGATAATGTAGGTGGCAACAGGAACTTACTGAATGGTATCAGCATTTAACAATGAAGGATTTTTTACAGGTACTGGACCTTTGGAACTTCTCAATGGTCAATAAGACACTCCTGAGGCACCACAGCATCAGCAGCCACAGACTTTAGGAAGCTAATTACAGGCTTAGAGATAAAAATCTTGGTGCTTCTCTTCTAGTAAAGGAGTCAATTGCTCTCCAACTCCAAGGCTGCTGATGCTCTGGGACTCTTAGGAACATCTTATCAACCTTGGATAACATTCAGTCAGAGTACACTTTGGAGTCCACGGAGCATAATAAAAATGCAATACTAATAAAAATCCTGTTCTCTGGTGTGAGAAAGACAAATAACCTTTCCCGAGTTTGAATAGGGGTCTGGAAGTTAGTTGTGTCTGGTTCATTATGAGGGATTCCATGTTGGAAAGAAGTTTGAATGGTGGGGGGAGGGAGTAACTAGAAATAAAACAAATAATGGCTGACTACTGGAAAGAGCAGCAGACAGATGTTCCAATATTGCTAAGTGATATGTGTGTGTGTGTGTGTGTATGTTTGTATGTATACCAGGCATGATGATTCAGAAAGTTATCAGTGTTCATTCCATACAAATTGCATACAAATTGGATATACAAGTTTCATCTTTCTCTGACATTTCTTCTCTTCCTCAATACTTTAAAAGAGAAAGGGAAAAGCAGATGAGAGAAAGGGAGAAGCAATGTGAAGAAGACGGTTGAACACTCCCCTTCATCCTGCTGCCTTTATGGATCTGTAGTCACTTTATGAGACACACCTCAAAGAATTAGGGGCTGTGATAGTGAGCCTCAACTTGAAATACTGAACATTTACTCCATGATTGCATACAAATAATAACTGAAACTTTTTCTACAACTGGAAAGAACAACTTTCATCAACCAGTATTTATGTGAAATGAGGTAAAATTGAAATAATGTAGGTGAAGACAATCATTTAAAATAAACAAGAACAGTTGCTGTTGTCTTGCCTGTGCTTTAATGTGCCTTGTATTTCAGCATTTAAAACTATCTACTCTCACTCTCTCAACTTTCCCTCTTTTTTCATTATCACTCTTTCCAGTTCATTTCCATGTATTTACTGACATTCATCATAAAATGTACATTTAGTAAATTCCCAATATTCAGTATGTTTTGGCAGTGTGTATAATTACTGTAAACACCATAATCAAAACATGGACTATTAGAACAATCAAAATGATCGGGGCTTCAGTGTAGTTGACGTAGCTGACCTGAATCCCACTGTTGTCATCTGCTTCCATTCACTAGGTAATTTCTGTGGTGACTATTGTGAACAGTATTGTTTCTCTAATTTCTTCTCAGTAGGCTACTTTTTGAAATAATAATAAGCCCATTTATAATTTTAATATAACAGAAATAAAAAGGAAGTAAACAATTTGTATTACTTAGATCTGTATTAAAATGATATTGATAAACAGCTCATGAAATTATTGTTTCTCTATTTTTGACAATTTATTACATTTATTGACTTTTTTCTCCTTTTTGTAAACCACATTTGTAAAAATGTGGTTTAATTATATTTCCATTTACTTGACCCAATCAATCCCCATACATGGATTATAAATTCATAAATTTTATATTATATTCATATATTTCACAACATGCACACAAAAATTATATGCCCTATATGTTATATATACAACATAACACATACAACGCACACATAATTTATATATATACTATATATACACATATAATACATACTAATAATATATAAGATATATTTGCTAACAGATAATAGATATGAACTTATATATTACATGTAATATTATATATATCATATATCTACATTTGTATGTGTGTCAACATATGTACATATGTATAAATATATCTATATGTACATTCTTGTATATCATATTCATAAAATATAGCAATATATGTACACATATTTACATATATCATACACGAACGTGTCTATATATAACATATAATATATATGAGTTTGTATTTCATATATATTATATGCATAATGTATTATATATCTAAGTTTACATGGTATATATGCATATGTGTGTACATGAGTACATATGTGTCTACATATATCCATATATATATTAGGCTCTCTGAACTAACTTCCAATTAAGTTGCTTGAATCAAATAGGACTTACATTTTCTTTCAAAAATGTTATTTATTGTTATTAGTCAAGAGGGCAAGCTTCTAATGAATCTATGCATTTCTATTCCTACTGAATGGATGGTGAGTAAAGAGGATGCAATCATTGTTATTACAGTGAGTCTGTTTATAGGATAAGTATTTGCTTTATAAATTATATAACTAATTCTTATCACATAAAAAGTATTAAAATAATTTTTGAAGTATTCATAGTGTTTCATGTATTTTTAATTTTTACTATAAGTTAAATATAACAAATTTGGAAATTATAAACATTGTGGTTATGACTACAATTTAGCTGTAAGGTATCTTTGATAAAGAATATAAAACCAGGGATATATGTTGGAAAAGTAATAAAAACAGAGACAGATACTGGGATTGAAACTGAAGATCAGAAAAACAAAGCATCCAACCCACTAGAGAGTTCTTACCTCTAAGAAATCCGCAGACTGACAGAGAACAAGTTCCTGTCTCATCCTGGCTTATATTCCTATCTTGTACTGGGATTAAAGTTGTGAGCCACCACCACATGGATCTGTTTCTACACTCACCTTGTGTAGCCCAGGATGGCCTTGAACTCACAGAAATCTATCTGCCTCTGTCTCCCAAATCCTGGGATTAAAGGTGTACGACACCAGTGCTTGGCCTCTAGAGGCTTAGTTTTACTTTCTGTCTTCAGAAAAGCTTTACTTATAAAACATAAATAAAATATCATTATACATATATACACAGAGTTTGAAGTAGCTAGGTTCTCATGGCTCTCCTTTGAGTTGAGTTTCCTAACAGTTCTCAGTAAAGAGTTTACACTTAAATTCTCTAACTCATCTATTTCCTTAGTGTTAGTTAAAAGTAAGCTTGCACTTTCATTTACCTTTATTAAAACATATAGTTTCTGGTGGCTTTAAAAACACTATTTCTAGGCTAATATTTCTGAAGCTTTATAATCTCGTTTTTATTTATTTTTTTAAACATAAACAAAGTATCTTTTTTTTTCATTTTATATACCAATCCAAGTTCCAACTCCTCCCTCCTCCCATTTCCTCCAACTCCCCTCCATCTACTCCTCATAAGGTACATTGCTTTGGGCAAGGTCCAAGGCCCTCCCTCGTATATCTAGGCTAAGCAAGGTATCCAAAGAGAATAGTTTTCCAAAAATCCAGTACAAGCAGTAGTGATAAATCCTGGTGCCACTGTCAGTATCCCACAGTCTGTACCAGGCATACAACTGTCACCCACATTCAGAGGGAAAAGTTGGGACCTATGCTGGTTCTTTCCCTGTCTAGCTAGATTTGGTGAGATCCCATTAGATCAAGTAAACTGTTTCAGTGGGAGTCCCCATAATGGTCTGAACCTCTTTGCTCATATTCTCTCTCTTCCCACTCTTAAACTGGACTTTGAAAGCTCAGCCCAGTACTCCACTGTGAATCTGTGCCCCTGTCTCCAGACAGAATTACATCTTATATGTCACCATAGATCCTTGATCCAGTACCCGATAGAAACAGCCTCATCTTTACTATCCTATTCCCTCAAGTTCTTCTCCCTTCTCTGCTTCTCCCCTCCTCTTCCACTTCCTCCCTCCCTTCTCTCTCCACCCTCAAGTTCCTAATTTTGTCAGGTGATCTTGTCTATTTCCTTTTTGCAGGTGGAGCTATGTATTTTTTAAGGGTTCACCTTGTTACTTAGCTTCTCTGGGATGATGAACTATAGGCTCAATATCTGTTGCTTAACAACTAGTATCCACTTATGAGTGAGTCTTTTACCTCACTTAGGATGTTTTTTTTTCTAGTTCCATACATTTACATGCACATTTCAATATATCATTGTTTTTGTTTCTTTGTTTGTTTGTTTTACCACTGAGTAGTACATTTTCTTTATCTGTTCTTTTGTTAAGGGGCATCTAGGTTGTAAGCAGCTTCTGGATATTACAAATAATGCTGCATTAAACATAATTGAACAAATGTCCTTATAGTATAATTGAGCATCTTTTGAGTTTATGCCCAAGAGTGGTATTCCTGGGTCCTGTTGATTCCCAATTTTCTAAGAAAACCACCATAGTGATTTCCAAAGGGATAGTACAAGTTTGCACTCCTACCATCAATGGAGGAGGGTTTCCCTTACTCCACAACCTCTCCATCATAAGCTATCATTGGCGTTTTTGATCCTAGTCATTCTGACTGATGTAAGATAGTATCTCAACGCTGTTTTTATTAACATTTCTCTGACAGCTAAGGATGTTGAACATTTCCTTCAGTGTCATTCAGTCATTTGAGATTCTTCTGCTGGGAATTCTCTGTAGTTCTGTACCCCATTTTTAATTGGATTATTTGGAATTTTGATGTCTAATTTCTTGAGTTCTTTGTATATTTTGAAATTCAGTCCTCTGTCTGATATGGAGTTGGTGAAGATCTTTTCCCATTTAATAGACTGCCTTTTTGTCTTATTGACTGTGTTCTTTGCTTTACAGAAGCTTCTCATTTTCAGGAGGTTCCATTTATGTATTGTTGCTCTCAGAATCTGTGCTACTGGTGTTATATTTAAGAAGTGGTCACCTGTGCCCATGTATTGAAGGCTACTTCACACTTTGTCTTCTATCAAGTTCAGTGTGGTCGAATTTATATTGAGGTCTTTAATCTATTGGATCTTGAGTTTTGTACATGTTGCTATTCAATTATGCCAGCACCACTGTTGAAGTTCTTTGAGAAAATCAATAAAATAGACAAACTCTTATCCAAACCAATCAAAATGAGGAGAGAGAACATCCGAATTAACAAAATCAGAAATGAAATGTGACATAACAGCAGACACTAAGGAAATCCAGAGAATCATTAGGTCATATTACATAAACCTCTACTTCACAAAATTAGAAAATGCAAAAGAAATGGACAATTTTCTGGATAGGTTCAACACACAAAAATTAAATCAAAACCAGGTGAACAGTTTAAAACCCTATAACCTGCAAGGAAATAGAAGCTCTCATCAAAAGCCTCCCAATTAAAAAAAAAATCTCAGAGTTGGAAAATTTAAGTGCAGAATTCTACCAGAACCTCAAAGAAGTGCTAATATCATACTCAAAGTGCTCCACATAATAGAAACAGAAGAAACATTACCAAACTCTTTTTATGAGGCTACAGTTACCCTGATACCAAACCTTACAAAGACTCAACAAAGAAAGAATGACAGACAATCATACATACGAACATGATGCATAAATACTCAATAAAATATTGGCAAACAAAATCCAAGAACACATCAAAAAAAATCATCCACCATGATCAAGTCAGCTTCATCCCAGAGATGCAGGGATGGTTCAACATATGAAAATCTATCAATGTAATCCACCATATAAATTAACTAAAAGAAAAAATATAATCATATTATTAGATGCTGAAAAAATCCAATACTCCTTCATTATAAAGGTTTTGGAGAGATCAGGTATGCAAGGAACATATCTAAACATAATTAAAAGCAATATACAAAAAGGCAACAGCCACCATCAAATTAAATAGAGAGAAACTCAAAGCAATTTCACTAAAATCAGGAACAAGACAAGGATGTCCACTCTCTCCATATCTCTTCAACATAGTTCTTAAAATTCTAACTAAAGCAATAAGACAACAAATGAAGATCAGGGGGATTCAAATTGAAAAGAAAGAAGTCAAACATTTGCTCTTTGCAGATGATATGATACTATACATAAGTGACCCCCACCCAAAATCCAGCTGGACCAGGACTGAATGATCATACAATCAAACTGGACTCTGATTGTGGCTGACAATGGGGGCTGACTGAAAAGCCATTGATAAAGGCACTGGGACTTGTTTCTACTGCATGTACTGGCTTTTTGGGACCCTAGTCTATTTGGAGGCACACCTTCCTAGGCCTGGATGGACGGGAGAGGGCTTTGGACTTCCCACAGGGCAGGGTTTCCTGCCCTCTCTTAAGGAGGGAGGGGAAAGGAGGAGGGTGAGTGGGGGAGCAGGAGGGGATTGAGAGGAGGGGAGGAAGTGTAAATTTTTGAATGGAAAAATAAATTAAAAAATACCAATTTACAGAGAAAGACTAGAAGCCCTTCCCACAACAAATTGAGCATGTTTAAGACACCCAAGAATTAACAGATTTAGAAGAACATAATGCTATTTATGTGCTTACAAAGGGAATGGTGTCTGATATCATTGATTTGGGTTTTTTCCCTTAGATCACTATCTGATTTCCATTTTGAGGAAAGCTTTCTCTTTCCTAATAAACTCGCTCTAGTTATAACTATATGCCTATGATTTAACCTGTTTACCACTGAGTACACCAACCTGGATACTCTAACAGATGCCTCATAGTCTCAGATACATGACAATTCACATATCGGTATCAAGTGATACCTGGCTTGTAACCTAGGCTTATGAGTGAAACCCTGTTCTTCCAGGTGTATGGTAAGTGAGTGCAGTAATTCTTCTATCCTGAACAAGCCTGTTGTGCACAGTAGGCATTTTAAATGCAGCTATACATGAGCATGGCTGTGAAGACACAATAACCTCTTAATACAGAGTCTGATGCACAGTAAATAAATATTCAATGGTTTCTCAAGTTGCCTTTGCTTTTCACCTTAATATAACATATTGTTAGTGACTATAAAGATAACCTGTGAAAAATTTTTTAATGAATAATAATATTTTAGGAAACTTAAAATATATCTTTTAGATGACCTCAAATTATTACTATAGCAAAACTTGGCTGAGGGTGATTAGGACTTGACTATATTATTCTTCAGTTAAGATTTTTTTCCCTGGGTCATATTGATTACAAACATGTTAAAAAAAAATAAAAGGATACAGGGGGTTATATCCAGACAGCATCCTGGAGGCTGTTGTTCAGTGGAACCTTATAATTCCAGTCTGCACTTACTCCAGGACTGCTTTGTGTCAATGCAAAGGAATAATTGACATTCTACTTAACAAAAATTGAAAAATGACCTTGATTTTCACTTGGTGCCTGACTCAGCTGGATAGGTACTTTTGCTATTCTTTTCCTGTTGAATGAAAACTACAAAACAAAATATTGGTTAGAAAGGAAAACAAAAGCTGGAACTTCCTCAGAGGCTTCTTCTGAGCAAGTAAATATAAATGTTTATATTTTTCTCTTTAAGCATTTTAATATCATTTACCTATATTACAAATTAGAGTTATTATTTTAATAATTTTCCTAAATAAAGTACTATTTATACATTTAGCATATACTTTATAAAGTAATATGATTGAAATTATATCTAATGTTATTATATAATATATGGCATTTGTGATTAATAATGTTATGCATCTTTTTTGAAAAACAAAATTTATTCATAAGTCATTACTGCAGTGTGAAATTTTGAAGACGTCAATATAGCAGAAATTCTCTGCTTTGAAATTTTAGTGGTAAAATGGGAGGGTTTGATTGTTTTCAATATACTTAATGTAATCATTTGTTTTCATGCGAGGACTGATATCCAGAATTACAAGTTACCCTCTTATTAGTTATTACCCATTGGTAGGAATTCTTAACTGTAACATGATAGGAATTCACAGTCTAGGATTTACAAGATCAGGAATTCATGTCATTTTCTTAATGTTCTTAAAAACCATCACCAACTGCATTTGTCATGTATCTTTATACTTTTGAAAACTCTAGTCTCTTCCTTTGTTTTTGTTGGTCACTGTTTAATGCTGGTAATGCCCGTAACTGATAATTTTGGGTTGAATGTCTTGTTTAGCAGGATCATTGATGTTGTTTAAGCCCCTGGTTCATGTTATTAAGAGAAGTTCTGTACAATTAGATAGATATACGACCTTTCTATAGTCTATGAGGAAAGTTCAATACTAACAGAATGATCTTATCTTAATGTAACTATAACAATCCAGGTACTTTAGCATTATAGCTAAAATTTTGGTCATAGTAATATTGTTAAAGTTAATGTTTAATTTTAGTTTTTAAAAATAGTCTTTTCTCACAATAGATCTTGATTAGAGTTTCTCTTTCCTCTTCTCCTCCCAGTCCCTCCACAACTCCCCTCTCCTCTGGATCCCTTCTTTTCTGTCTCTCATAAGAAAACAACAGGTTTCTAGGGGAAAACAACCAAAAATAACAAAATATAATAAGATAAAACAAAAAAAAATCACATCAAGGTTGAACAAGGCAATCCAACAGAAGGAAAAGAGCCCAATAGTAGGCACAAGAATCAGAGACCACTTCATCCACACATTGCATAAAAATACTAACCTGAATGCTACGTAGACTATATATATACATACACACAGATATATATACAGAAGAACTAGCACAGGCCTATTCTCCCTGTGCTTGCGGCTTTAGTCTCTCTGAGTCCATATCAGTCTTGCTCAGTTGATTCAGAGGGCCTTTTCTCTGTGGGAGCTGAGAATGCAGACCATTTCCCACATTTGCCTGAGGGTCAATGTAGCTGTGAGACTATCAGGTGCATTTGGCACCGATACAAGAGGTGCTCACCAACTCCTTTGATAAGTAAAGCAAACCGGGCATAATCCTGAAAGGGGTCAGAATATGCTAAAGTCATTCTGCTCCTTCTACTGTAATTATGCAGTAACGTGGGGAAGATGTGTTTGAAAGCCTGCGTGACAAAATAGACAAAAGCAGGACGTGACTTAAGTCATTCCCTGCTACCTATGAAACAGAGTGCAAATGAAGTTTTCGTTACACCGCCCTCCTCCCCCCCCTCCCGTTTAAGTTGACATAAAAGCTGTTTGAAAAATAAATGAGGGTGATTTCAGGATTTGAATGGTCACTGAAACTCCTTCCTGATACTGCCTTGTGAATTGTGTTTTTAATTGTCCCACACCTCTATGATGGTAAGAAATGCTTTATGTTGGGGCTGACCCCCGACATTTCTCCAATCACTTCTGCTTTTACACTCTTTCCACCTCCTCTTCTGTGGGGTTCTCTGAGCTCTAAGGGTAAGGATTTGATGGAGATTCTCATTTAGAGCTATGTGTTTCAAGATCTCTCTCTCTCCCTCTCTCTCTCTCTCTCTCTCTCTCTCTCTCTCTCTCTCTCTCTCTGCAACGTTTAACTGTAGGTTTCTGCATTGTGCATTTATTCCCATCTGTTGCAGGAGGAAGATGCTTTAGATGTTTGTTATGCTTTCTTCTTCTTCTTCTTCTTCTTCTTCTTCTTCTTCTTCTTCTTCTTCTTCTTCTTCTTCTTCTTCTTCTTCTTCTTCTCCTCCTCCTCCTCCTCCTCCTCCTCCTCCTCTTCCCCCCCTCCTCCTCCTCCTCCTTCTTCTTTTTCTTCTTTTTAAATTTTTGTTGTTGGATAAGTAGTATTTGGTTTTGCCCTAGGCCTCTGGAATATGTACTCTCTGGTTCTTGGTCAACCAAACGATGCCACACATGGATTGTATCTTGTGAAGTGAGTCTTAAGTCATATCAGATATTACTTGGCTACTCCCTCATGTTCTGTACCACCATTGCACTAGCATGCCTTGCAGATAGGACATATTTTAGGCCAAAGCTTTTGTGGATAGTCTGGTGCTTACATTTCTCTTTTAGTAACCTGCAGAGTACCCTTTCACACCAAAGATAATAGAACATAAGAGTTAAGATTCTATGTAGGTTACAGGTTGGATTCTCCATGCTAAATGGTTTGTCTGGGTTTTGCCCACAGCTTTTAGTCCCAGAGTCATCTTGCAGAGAGCAATCCACTGTCTTAGCAACAGCCTGCATTGTTTGAAGACTTCCATGGAACCCCTCTGGGCTAAGAATTCAACTGAATGCAATCTAGACCTAGTACTAATACACACATTTGGAGGTTGTAGAGAAGGTTATATTTAGGAATTCCTCACTCCTATTATTAGAAGATCTCATTTGGGTCACCTTCATGTATTTTAGGGAATTTCAAAAGCTCTAGATTTCCATCCTAACACTTGTAAATCCACCAATTCTAATTGTCTCTCTCCTTATACCTAGACTCAGCCCCAACGCCACACTGGCTGCACACCAACTGTTCCTCCATTGATGGGCCGACCCACTCCCAGTCCACACAAAGCAACTTAATCTATCTTCTCTTCTCAGGATATCCATGTGCTCCCTCCTAGTCAACTCACTCTATACCTACTCTCTCTGGAACCATGCGTGAGCTTGGTTATCATTTGTTTAATAGATAATATTCACATACATGTGAATACATACTCCATTTTTATTTCCAGGTCTGGGTTACCCCTCTCAGGATGATTATTTTTTCTTATTCCATTCAGTTGCCTGCAAATTTCATAATGCCATAAGGGACATATACATTGTTTCCAATTTCTGGCTATTATAAAAAAACAGCAATGAATATGATTGAGCAAGTTTCCTTATGATAGGATGGATTGTGCATTAGATCTGTCCAAGAGTTGTATAGCTGGATCTTGAGGTAGATTGATTCCCAACTTTGTGAGCAACTACCACATTGACTTCCCTACTGGCTATATAAATTTGCTTTCCAACCAGCAAAGTATGAGAGCTGTCCTTATTCCTCACTCTCACAAACATGAACGACCATTCTGTTCTTAGTCATTCTGGTAGGAGTGAGGCAGAATCTTAAAGCGGTTTGGATTTGCACTTCATCATGGCTAAGGATGTTGAATGTTTATTCATTTTTCTTCAATCATTTGAGATTTCTCTTTTGAGAATTCACTGTTTAGATCTGTACCCAATTTTATTTATTTATTTACTTATTTATTTATTTATTTTTGTCTTAATTACTATTTATTTTTTCTTTCAGTTAGACTTGTTTATTCAAGTATCCGAAAACACTCTTTCCACTTCCTCCCCTCCTCCCAATACCCTCCCGCTCCCCCCACTCCCTCTCCTCCTCCCTCACCATTCCCAAGAGCAGTCAGGGTTTCCTGCCCTGTGGGAAATCCAAGTTCCTCCCCACTCCCTCCAGGTCCAGGAAGGTGAGCATCCAAACAGGTAAGGATCCCAAAAAGCCAGTCCATGCAGACGAAACAAGACCCAGTGCCAGTGTCAATGGCTTCTCAGTTTTCATTTGGACCCTGGGGACTCAGTCAGCCCCCATGTCAGCCACATTCAGAGAAACCGGTTTGATCACATGCTCGTTCAGTCCCAGTCCAGCTGGCCTTGGTGAGCTCTCATTTGATCAGTCCCCTTGTATCAGTGGGTGACCACACCCTTCGCGGTCCTGACTTCCAGTGCTCCAGTGTGGGTCTCCGTCTCTATCTCCATCCATCATCGGATGAAGGCCCCCTCTGATTTTGCTTTCCTTGCTCACGATCTCCCTCTCTCTGCTTCTCATTTGGACCTAGGGAGTAAAGTCCAGTGTTCCAATATGTGTCTCTGTCTCTATCTCCATCCATCGCCATATGAAGGTTCTGTGGTGACATGCAAAATATTCATCAGTATGGTTATGGGTCAAGGCAAGTTCAGGCACCCTCTCCTCTGCTGCCTAGAGTACAATCTGGGGACCTCTCCTTGGGCCTGGGAACCCCTCCAGAATCAAGTCTCTTGCAAACCCTAAAATGGCTCCCTTAGTTGAGACGTAAACTTCCCTGCTCCCATAACCATCCTTTCTCCCTCCCCCCTCCCATTCCCCCAAGCCATCCCCAATCCTCCCCCTCTCCTAACCCTGACTGCTCTTGGGACTGGAGAGGGAGGAGGAGAGGGAGTGGGGGGAGCGGGAGGGTATTGGGAGGACGGGAGGCAAAGGACACTGTCAGTAAGACAAAAAGGCTACCTTCGGACTGGGAGAAGATCTTCACCAACCTCTCTTTTCAATTTTAAAAAGAGTAGGTTAATGGAATCAATAAAGCTATTGTGCAAAATAATGTTATATTCCTTAGATTTCCAATTTACTTCTCTGTAAAATGTTTAAAAATAAAGTAGGTTTTGGCTAAAAAGAATGAAGTTAATACTTAATATGTTCTGACAAACTTCCTTATATACAAGACTGCAAATTCTTCAGATTAAAAAATAGGTGACAGGTATCATTTCTTAAACATATTATCACCATCTTGTGCCCTTAAGTCTTGGTTAATTGTGATGTGACTAAGGAAATGCAAGACTTCCTAGGTCACCAAAAGTTGATAAGTGTTTATAATAATGAATTTTTGCTTATTGGTTGTTCAGATGCAGAGAACAATTAATTTAATCAACATCACTGGTCAAGTGCAAAACAAAATACCTCTTTGTGCCTTCTATTGAATAATAATTGAATCTTAATAATGGATAAAGCATCATCAGTTCAGTCAGCTTTCTAGTGTTAATCAGAATTTGGCATTCAGTAATGCAAAACTATGACAAGAGAGTTAGTTGAATCAAATCAAGTATTAGAGAAATAATATTTATGAAGACAAAATAAAATCAAATATTAATAATGTTTTAGAGGGGGGTTATTTGTAATTCTTAAATTTGCTTTCCACATGAATTTCTTTAAACTATACTATAAAAACTTAGGGGTGATCATTTATCCACCCATATAAAACTGGCATAATTGGTTGTCATTTATCAATTAACAGATATACTGGGATAACGCTCTTAATACACTACAAAGATTGTCACTCATATTTGTTTTATAAAATGCTGATTGTCCAGTAGCCAGGCAGGAAGGATAGATAGGGTGACCAGACTAAGGGAAATCTGGGACGAGGAAAGATAGAGTCATCACCAGTCAGACACAGAAGAAGTAAGTTGAGAATGCTTTACTGAGAAAGGTACAAAGCCATATGGCTAAACATGGACAAGAATTTTGTGTTCACTTAAGTTGTAAGAGATACTTAGTAATAAATCTATGCTAATAGGCCATTTGGTTATAATTAATATAAGCCTTCATGTGTTTCTTTGGGACCAAACGTCTATGGGATAGGGTGAGACAGAAACTTCAGTCTACAAACACATTTATCTAAATTGAGAATATTAGATAAACTTTGTTGTAAGTTTTTATTGCTCATTTGTTGATGGGGAAGCCTTGTTAATTAATTATCTTTAAGTTAGGCTGTCGCTTTCTGGGACCCAGAGCAAAATGGGTGCTTGGCCCAGGTTCTCTGTCTCTTTCTCTCTCTCTCTCTCTCTCTCTCTCTCTCTCTCTCTCTCTCTCTCTCTCTCTCATTCCCTTGCTGCACAGCTGATCTTAGACTTCTAGTTCTGGTTTCGTGGGTTTTCCCCTTATAAAAAATAAAAATATAGTTGTTTATATTTAAGCTAGCCTGATTATTTCCCAAATAAACTTCTACACTTTATTGAAACATTAACTGTAGTTCTCAATTTTATATGACATATTTTTCTTTTATGATTTTATTTTACTCAAAAGACATAGAGTTAATAAAAGCAACCATCTGCAAACAAATAGCCCAAAACTCAAATTCTTTCTATACTCAATCAATTCTTAGTCCAGTTAAACCAAAATCCCCAGTCCCTGACTCCCTGAAATCATACAAGATGTGGCTCATTCTATCATGTTGCCAATATTAATGACAATCACATATTTATGGTGATGTTGACTATTCAATTTTGGCCAGTTTTCTAGAATTTAAATTCATTTCACAGATTTCCAAATATGTGAGTAGGTATTATTGCAAAGATAAATAAGAAGAGATAGTATATCTTTCTGAGAACATCATACTAAGTAGCTAGTGCATTAAAACAAACACAGCCAGGGGGATGAATCCCTCCAATGAGATTTAACTGATTCTTCAATTTCTCTTTTAGTAGTCTCTTATTAGTGAAATGTTTGAACAGGCTGTATGGTTATTTCACATTTTTTAACTGTATCCAAGTACTAGTTCTGACATAAGATTTAGCCTGTTACTAGTAACTACATAAAGCCTTTTAATGTCTGTTTTATGCTGCCTGTCCTTTTGACGTGAAATATACTTTGCAACATGAGTTAATTTCACTCATTTAATAAGAAAAGTGACATGAAAAATAGGTTATATAGTTATCTTTGTTAGATTATAATTTCCTGTTTCTATAGCATTTAAGAAAACACTGCTGATTTAATGGTAGCTTATCCTTATGAATTATTAAGACATAATAAAGAATTTCATCAAAATTTCAAGGAGTTGAGTAACTGACTTGCTATTACCATAATGTAAGATGGAGTTACATTGTAGGTACATTCACAGAAAGGCAACTTTTAATTCAATATAGTATATGTGGTGAAAGCCATTGCTGAAATAGAAGAAATACAATGGAAACATTTTTTTCTGACACATCCCAAAGATGTAGAAGGGAGATACAAAATAATGTGTGACACAATATTTCTAAGAAGAGATTTAAAGATTAACTTTCAGTGATTTCTTTTATTTATCTGTAGTACCATTTCTGTTTATTTGCATACCTTAAATGTTTCCTAAACCATTTCAGAATTAAAATATTATAGTTCTGTGGCATATTTGCCTCTTTTTCTTACTAAAAAGGAAATTGAAATGTTGCATTGTTTAAGTCAGATTAAAATAAAACTAATACTAAAGATATTAAATAAGATAGAAAACTAGGAATAATGTCCCATCTTTACTGAGATCAGTGTCCATAAGATGATTTACAGGTTAAAAAAATGTGTTATTAGTTCCTTGTTTACACATTCCCATTTCAATATGGGTATGAATGATGATTCACTGTTTTTTCATCACTGTGGATAAGAAAATTAAGGCCTTGTCAATTATCTGTAATTTTCTGAGTTCTTCAAACAGAGATGTTAAGCTAAAAACATGATATTCCTTCTGCAGTATTTTTACTGAAGTAAATCCAATAATGATTTCAAATGTCAAAGTCATAATTCCTGCTGTTTAAACTTTCTGAGATCTGTATTTTCACAAATTGTTGGTATGCTGACAACTTCCATTTATCAATTCAACCTCTATTTCAGAGGGTTTACAAATGATTCCTTAAACTCTTTTACTTGTACATCTAAATAAGCACTTGACACTGTGTTAAGACCAACACCGCTGATATCTGCTCATAAAGTCCTAATTTGTTCTAATTTGTTCTACCTACCTCTCCTAATGTGTTCCACATCCATAGACATGTTTCTGTCACTTGACACAAGATATTCTAGTCTTAAACCTAAGACTTTTCTCTTTTAGTTTCTTGAAAAAGAAAACAAACTGCCTTTTTTTTACATACCAATCCCAGTTCCCACTCCCTTCCCTCCTCCCATGTTCTTCCTTTTTTCTGCTTATTTATATTTGTATTATATTTATATATAATATATAAAATATTTGTAGTATATTTATATAGAAAACCACATCCTATCTACGTTTAGACTTGGATAACAATTCAGAACCTTTTCTAGCATCTCCTCTATAACAAACTTCTGTCACATCCTGCCAAAGTCAATGAGAAGTTGCTTTTCTTTTTTTTTCTAATGTTACAGGAATAGCCATCCTTTTGAAGATAAATTCAATCACTGTCAGACTCATCTCAAAATCAACAGCATGTAGGTGAAGACAGAGGTTTCATCGACATCAGAAGGTTCATCAGCCTCATAGACAGCTCCTAGCACTGTCTTTGTCCTTTCTGCTAAAGATTCTGAATTTGTTGTTTCTCTTTCTTATGTCCTCTTCTTTCAAATAGTTATACAAGGCTCTCCTAATACTTTATGTCTTTGTTGAAGTGGCAGCTACTCAGGTAATGTTTTCTAACTACCCACCCTAAAAGAATAACATATTTGAATTTGGCTATTCTTCACTCATGTGCAATATTTGATCACATTTTGTGAAATGTGTTGCTGTTTTATTCTGATTGATTTAATAAAGAGCTGAATAGCAAAGAGCTAGGCAGAAGAGGATAGAAGAGACTTCCAGGAACTCAGGGACAAATATGAGGTGAAGGAATTTTCCAACCAAACACAGGGCAAGTTGGATATTTTGAACAGTAGGCAGCAAGCACCATGTGCTATGTGGAGCCCCACAGGCAGATAATCTGATGATTTAAGTTTTGGCTCATGTGGTCAGAGAAGGTTGCAATACTGCAAAAAGCCAGGTCCAGACTGAGAAGGCTTTGAAGGCAGTCATGAAAAAAAAAGCAATAGTTTGAAAATAATAAAGTCTTTAAAAAGAGCAGAATATTATTTAAAAAGTATAATACACATAAGCATAGGAACTACTTTAGCACAGTACATTTGTATCCTGTATAGTGAATGATTAACTTTAAATTATAAATACTAGTGAACAAGAAACTATAGCTGCTAAGAAATACTGAATTTTAGGAAAGTCTGCTGAATAAAACATCCTACATATTTTAAAAATGTCTTTACTTCAGAGTGGAAGACAGGAATTGTATTGCATTCAGGGAGAAATTATGCTTTTGATATCCAGGAAACAAGAACAAACTGATATACTTCAAAATTAATAAAGATCAGACTTGACTGGTATAGAGCTCTTGAGGATCCTGTTGGCTACATAATTCTCATAATTTATTATTACATGCCATCCTTTCATAAGACAAAGATCGAGGTTTTTATTACAGTTTGGTTATACAATTAAAAGATTTTTAGAGTTGACAGATGTCTTTTACCTGCTTAAAACTAGAGCAGGGTGACTGGTTTGTTCACATTGCACATTCCATATTTGTGTTAATGTAGATATGTATATTACTCTTAAAAGTTGTTTGTGTGTGAGTGTGTGTGTGTGTGAGTGTGTTTTCAGAACAAAAGGGCAAGACACCAATGAAGACAAGTAGCCAAGGTGATCAAGCCTTTCAGAATATCTCTGCTGTAGTTTTCTAAAAAATCTACATCCAATACAGCTTCATAGTGACTAGTTAGGATGGTTCAGCCTCAAAGACTATTCCCAGATAGGACTTTAGACAAGCTCTGCACTTTTCCAACACAGAGACTAGACAAGAAATGATACTGTTAGCTTTCCCAGTATTAGAACATTATCCCAATTAACTCAGGGTTTCCTAAATATGTTGTCACCATCAGACAGCAGAACATGATGCCTACATTCTCAAAGTTTGGGTGGGTGTTTTGGAAACATTTGATGGGTTATGGATGTTTTTCATTGTTTAGGATGATTAGTTGAAAGTTGTTGTGGGTCATGGTCTGGGAGAAAACTAAGCAAAGGAAGCTAGATGCAGGAATCTCTGAAAAGAAAAAATGTGTGAATATAGGAATAACAGGATAAAAGGCAGATTATTGAATTTTCTTTTAGACTAAAATACAACTACTAGTCTCAAATATTTTATTTTGATATAGATTTTTACATATTTATATAAAGTTAATAATATTTTTGTTATAACATACTACAGTATTATACTATATGTATAAGGTATTATATATATATGAAACTCATTTAAAATTGTAATGTAAAGTTCTAGTCATTGGTACCTACTATTACAAAGAATTTAGAATAATTAAGAAAATAATCTGCTACGGACCAGCTCAAGGGAGCCACTCAGACCGTAAGGGAATCAGGGCGAAGGCACAGGAGAAATCAGGATACGGCGAGGAAAAGTGACACACAGACACTCTCAATGTTTTTGAGACATGCTGGTGCGATTTACTTACTTCAGTGCAGGATTATATATTATTACAAAACAAAGGACTTGGCAAAGGCATACATCATCAGATCATAAAATAGAAAAGAACGGCATAAAACAGTTTTTTAAAGAGAATCTTTAAAGATGCTTTGGCATGAGTACAAGGACTTTTGCTTTCTTACATTTGTAAAGTTACCCCTTCTTTTTTCTTGTTATTAGAGAGACCATTGTTCTTGAGTTAGCCCAACTTTATCAGCTTGTACCAGGTGGCTGACTTGGGCTCAGCTAAGTGACCTTGTGTGTCTGGGTGAGAAAGAAGAAGGCTACTATCTTCCTGGAAAACTTTCTGAGACTCATTTTGTACCATTAATCTCAACTCCTTTCCCTTCCCAACTCTCAGGGTCAGATGCTATAATTAGCCTAGGTTTTCTGGCCATAAGGAAGGTTGCATAGGCCTCCTGTTAAGTTGTACATAAATGCCTAATGCTGTTTCCCTGTAGAAGGCGTCTAAGGTTTTTTCTGCTAAGATTAACTCCTTTTATTCTACATCATCAAGGAATCGTCCTAATGATGATTTTGGCAATTTCCAGAACTGGCTACTTTTTTAAGGCTTTAATTAATAGTGGAGCAGAATCCAAAAATGTCCTCAGCAGTCTTGTTTATATCCACAACTGCCTGGAATAGTCTGATCTGTTAGCAATATGTAAGGATCACAAAGAACACACAGACAAGGGAAAAGACACACATATGGCTCCAAGGACAGCCAGGTCGAGTCAGTACTAATGGCGACTCAGGTAGCATTACACCACAACTGGTTGCCAAGGGACCGCCTGGAACACACAGCTCCTTGAAGCACCAATCCCAATCCTGCCGGCAATATTTGCCCATCCAGTCAGCATTTCTGCTACACTGGCGAGACAGCCGTGGATGTAGCAATAATCAAACTCTTATTAAGGGTTTAGATGTAGACAAAAATAATCTCTATTTAGCCTCATGTGAATCAGATAGATAGGTGGTATTCAAACACTTCAGATGTTTACAGATTGTGACATTTAAGATATTTTAATGATGTAAGACTTTTCATGACAATGAGATGTGATGACTACAGGCAGCACGAATCTGCTTCAGAAAATGATTATGAGCATCAAAGAAACTCTATATGAAATTTGCTTTCAATGTGGCAAGGATGACTGTGCAAGAAAGTATCCCTGCCTTGACTGCTGAGAGTATGCTGTCCAAATTGGAAAAGTAGGAAGCTGAGTGCCAAACTTTGACAAGACTCGGGGAGTCAGTGGTGTAGGAGGTTCTTCTGTATATCTGTTGCTTTCATTGGTTTAATAAAGAGATTGTCTTGGCTTTTTGATAGGGCAGCCCTTTCGTGGGTAGAGTAGACAGAACAGAATGCTGGGAAGAAGGGAAGTGTTGCAGATGCCATGGCTCTCCTCTCCACGATGGATAATAGTTAGATTTATTCCAGTAAGCCACAGTCAAGTGACAATACATATTAATGGAGATGGGTTAAACAAATATGTAAGAGTTAGCCAATAAGAGGTTAGAACTAATGGGCCAGGCAGTGTTTAAATGAATACAATTTGTGTGTTGTTATTTTGGTGTATAAGCTAGCCAGGCAGCAGGACACAGTCTGCTGCACCTCCTTACTACAGAGTGGCACACAACATGGGACTCGAATCCATGACCATGCGATTAAGAGTCTCATGCTCTACTGACTGAACTAGCCAGGAGGCAGGACAAAACACTCACCCCACCTCTTGAGAATGTAGGCATTGTGTTCTGTTGTCTGATGGTGACAGCATATTTAGGAAATCCATGGAGCAAGTTGGATTTACAGTACTGAGCAGAAGTAATGAGCCACATGGAGGAATGCAGACCAATACAAATGGGTTAATAAGCTTTAATAGCTAGTATAAAACAAGTCTAAGCTAAAACCAAGCTTCCATAATTAATTTAAAGTATCCATTTCATTATTTTGGAACTGGCAGTACAAAATAAGGTCAACTTTACTCACCATACATCATTTTACTTTCATACTTAAAATTAATTCAAATTATAATACCTGACTGTTTATTAACTATAAATCTTCCAGTAAAACTCAAGCTATACAAATGAAGAATTGTTTTCTGTTTGTCTATGAATAACAAGTTCATTTATCTAGGACCCCTGGTTGACCATTCTCCCAGATGGAGACTTCTCCTTTCCCTTGCCCTGGTCACTAAAAAAAATCTACCTGCCTTGCCCCACATACTGTGCTAGTGAAACATCAGGGAAAGCCATGTAATATGTCCTCTCTATGTTTATCAACAGCCCATTTTTCTTTCTTAGAACCTATACCAGCCACGGGACCAGGCAACTCTTTCTGCTATCTCCTTGATAAACAGACAAAAGTCCTGGTTCTCTTTCCTAGAACTTCAGGGCAATTTCATTGCTTTGTAGGACTTTCTCCTAGCAGACTCATCACTCTTTATGTGATCTCTAGAAACCCATATATATCATGCTCTCAGGAGGTAGCTCTCCTTTTTATCCCCAGGCTAGCAAAACTTCTTACTACTTTCACAGGACTCAATGCTTAGCATTATTCACACTATTCAAGAGGCATGCTGCCAAAGAGGCAGGCCTCAAGTAAGAGATCTGAGTTATCATTACTCTAGGCTATGTCCACTCTGACTTTGGACCTTCTCCAGGAGCCTAGCACATAGAGCTGACCTTGGCAGGAGAAGATCTCCTATGGCACACCTGCTTAGGATCATCTTAAGCTGCTCAGTCCATTACTCTGCTTAGAATAAGAACCATTTATATTTGACCACATAGTTTCCTTTGTCTCTGACATCCTTAGACCTCAAAATTTCCTGTTCACATCCTTCTATCTCTCAGTTTATAATTCTTTCTGGCCATCCACATGACACTGAGATGAGACTTATTCTCATAGACATAATATTTTAAGAATATCTATTGTCTAGTCTGCTATCATTATTCTGGAATTCAGTCAGTTACATTAAATGTCCATATCCTTGTCTAAAGATGAAACCAATACTGTATGTAGTTTTAAATATACAGATTTCATTGCAAAAATACAAACATAAGAATACAAGACAGCATGTCTCTCCCAAATACCACCAACCTTATAATTGTCACCATGGAGGAGAACTTAGATTAAAATCAAAGTACAGAAATGAAAAGATTATTATAAACATGTTCATAGGTTTAGGCAATTCTGAGAAATATTAATAAATATCTGAATGAGCTTTAAGAGAACAGGAATAAACTCTCAATTGAAATCAAAGACAACAGGAATAATTATCAGAATAAAATATTTAGAAAAACTGAGGAAAAAATATTGAACTTGATGATGGAATGGAAATTCTATGAAAAAAATCTGAACATAAATTTGGAAATTAAAAATTTAGTAAAAAGATTTCAGTCAAAAATTCACTAACAAGGGTGGAACTTTGAAACACAGCTTGCACAGGGGACTTAAGATGTGAGTGAACAACCACACAGCAGGATGTCCTACTTTCTAGGTCCTCCCCAATGGGACAAAACCCTGGGCTCCTCAACAAACTCTCTTGGATTTCTAACCACCTAACAGGGACTTTGCTGTGGCTAGGCTCCCCAAAAAACAAACCTATACACTTGATGCCCAAGCATCACCCTGCCTAAGAGCTGAGAGCTTGTTATAATACTGAGGAGACCAAGAACTTGCTACAGCACTAAAGAGATTAAGAGAGAGCTTCAAGAGAGCAAAACTGGGAGAGAAGACCAAGAGAACAGGCTAAAAGTAACCTCAGAGGGCTTATGAGACAGATATGGAGAGTATAGAACAGACAAAGAAAAACTCCCAAACACTTAGACAGCCACTGCAATGATTGGACCAAGACACAAAGACACTGCAGGCCTCATTTGAAGAAAGATATGGGTAGGCAGCAATGCGAGAATTCTTCCAGTGACCTAAAAAGCAACACGGTAACACCAGAACCCAGCAGTCACACAACAGGAAGATTTGATCGTCCAAAGCCAGAAGAAGAAGAAGAAAATATTTTTAAATGTAACTTTATGTAAATGATGGAGATGTTTAAAGAGGAAATGGGAAAACTCCCTTAAAAAATAGAGAAGACAAAAAAAAATGAAATTAATAAATCCCTCAAAGAAACCCGAGAAAAAACACTCAAACAGGTGAAGGAAACAGTTCAAGATTTGAAGAATGAAATAGAGGTAATAAGGAAAACACAAACTGGGGGCATTCTGGATATGGAAAATCTGGGTAAACAAATAAGAACTATAGAGACATGTATAACCAACAGAATACAAAAGATAGAAGAAAGAATCTCAGATGCTGAAGATACTAAACAGGAAATAGACTCATTGGTCAAAGAAAACATTAAATCCAACAAATTCTTAACACAAATCATCCAGAAAATTTGAGACACCATAAAAAGACCAAATCTAAGAATAGGGGTAGAAGTGGGAGAAGAACTCCAGCTTAAAGGCACAGAAAATTTATTCAGCAAAATCATAGAAGAAAACTTTCCTAAACTAAAGAAGGCTATTACTGTGAAGGTAAAAGAAACTTACAGAACAGCAAAGAGACTGGATCAAAAATAATCTCCTCACCATATAATATTCAAAACATACAGAATAAAGAAAGAATATTAAGAGTTATAAAGGAAAAAAGGCAAGGGAAACCTATCAGAATTACATCTGACTTCTCAAAGAAACCATGAAAGCCAGAAGGTCCTGGAGGGATGTGCTGCAGATACTAAGAGACTATGGATACAAGCCCAGACTACTATACCCAGCAAAGATTTTATCCACCATCAATGGAGAAAACAAGATATTCCATGACAAAAACAGATTTAAACAATATGTATTCACAACCCAAGCCTTACAGAAAGTAATAGAAGAAAAACCCAAATCTGAGAAAGCTAACTACACCCACAAAACCACAGACATCTGACAAGCTCCCATCAGCATAACCCAAAGAAGGTAAACACACAAACACTACTACCAAAAAATATTCAGAATTGACAACCACTGTTCATTAATATTGCTTAATATAATAGACTCAATTCACTTATAAAAATACACAGGCTAACAGAATGGGTACAAAAACAGGATCCAATCTTTTCTTCTATACAAGAAATATACCTCATCCTCAAAGACAGACACTAAGTGAAAGTAAAGGGTTGGGAAAAGGTTTTCCAATCAAATGGACCTAAGAAACAAGAGGTTGCAGTTATCCTAATATCTAACAAAATTGATTTCAAACTAAAATCAATCAGAGGAAATGGAGAAGGATACTTTATACTCATAACAGGAAGAATTCATTGAGATGAAAGTCTCAATCCTGCACATCTATGCCCCCAATACAAGAGTACCCACATGTATAAGAGAAACATTACTAGAACTCAAATCACACATTAAACCCTACACACTAAGAGTAGGAGACTTCAACACTTCACTCTCACCAATGGGCAGGTCAACCAGGCATAAACTTAACAGAGAAAAATGAAAACTAACAGATGTAATGGACAAATGGACTTAGACATTGATAGAACATCCCGCCCAAACACACCTCATGGAACTTCTCTAAAGATGATCACATGCTTGGTAACAAACAAATCACCACAGATACAAAAAGAATTGGAGTAACCCCATGTGTCTTATCAAATCACCAGGAATTAAAGGTGGAATTTAACAACAATGCTACACTTAGAAAGCCTACAAACTCATGGAAATTGAACTGTCAACTATTAAACCAACCCTGAGTCAAGGAATAAATAAAGAAATAAATTAAAGTCTTTATTGAATTCAACAAAATGAAAGCACAGGATATCCAAAATTATGGGACACTATGAAAGCAGTGCTAAGAGGAAAATTCATAGCAGTGCCTACATAAAGAAAATGGAGAAAGGGCACATTAGTGACTTAACAGCACACCTGAAAGTTCTAGAACAAAAAGAGACAGACTCACTTTGAAGGAGTAGAAGACAGGAAATAATCAAATTGAGAGCTTAAAACAACAAAAATAGAAACAAAGAAAATAATTCAAACAATCAATTAAACAACAAGCTGGTTCTTTGAGAAAAATCAACAAGATTGACAAACCCTTATCCAAACTAATCAAAAGGTAGAGAGAGAACATTCAAATTAACAAGATCATAAATAAAAAGGGAAACATTGCAACAGACACTGAGGAAATACAAAAAATCATCAGGTTATACTACAACAACCGTTATTCCACAAAATTGGAAATTGTAAAAGAAATGGACATTTTTTTTAGATGGATACCACACAGCAAAATTAAATCAAGATAAGGTGAGCAATATAAATAGAACTATAAGCTGCGAGGAAATAGAAGCTGAAATCAAAAACTTTCCAACCAAAAAGGAGTCCAGGACCGGATAGTTTTAGTGCAGAATTCTACCAGAACTTCCAAGAAAAGTGAACACCTATAATCTTCAAAGTGTTCCACATAATAGAAACAGAAGAGACATTGCCAAACTCGTTTTATGAGTTTACAGTTACCCTATACCAAAACTACACAAAGAAATCAACCAAGAAGAGAATTACAGACCAATCTCACTCATGTATATGGATGCAATAATTCTTAATAAAATACTGGCAAACTGAATCCAAGAACATATCAAAAAAAAATCCACCATGAACAAATCAGTTTCATTCCAGAGATGCAGAGCTGATTTTACAAACAAAAATCTATCAATGGAATCTATCATTAAATAAACTGAAAGAAAACACAATATGATCATTTTATTAGATGCTGAAAAGGCATTTGACAAAATCCAGCTCTATTATAGAGCCACAGTAATGAAAACAGCTGTGTATTGGCATAAAACGAGAGAGGCTGACCAATAAAATCAAATTGAAGGCCCAGATATATCCATGTGCTTATGAATACCTGGTTTTTGACAAAGAAACTAAAATTATACAATATGAAAAAGAAAGCATCTTCAACAAATGGTGCTGGCATAACTGGATGCCAATATGTAGAAGAATGAAAATAAATCCATATCTATCCCCATGCACAAAACTCAAGTCCAAGTGGATTAAAGACCTCAATATTAATCTGACTATACTGAACCTGATAAAAAAGAAAGTGGGAAGTTATCTTCAATGCATGGGCACAGGAGACCACTTCCTAAATATAACCCTAGTAGCACAGACACTGAGAGCAACAATAAATAAATTGGACCTCCTGAAACTGAGAAGCTTCTGTAAAGCAAAGGACACAGTAAATAAAAAAAAATAATAACAAAAAACAGCCTTCTGAATGGGAAAAGATCTTCACCAACTCCAATTAGACAAAGGACTGATCTCCAAAATATATAAAGAACTCAAGAAATTTGACATTAAAATTCTAATATACTCAATTAAAAAATGGGATACTGAACAAAACAGAGAATTCTCAACAGAAATATTTCAAATGGCCAAAAGATAATTAAGGACATGTTCAACTTCTTTAGCGATCAGGGAAATTCAAATCAAAACAACTTTGAGATACCATCTTACACCTGTCAGAATGGCTAAGATCATAAGCACTAATGATAGTTTATGCTGGAGAAAATGTGGACTAAGGGGAACACTTGTCCATTGCTGGTGGGAATACAAACTTGTACAACAACCTTGGAAATCAGTATGGTGGCTCTCAGAAAATTGGGAATCAACCTACTTCAGGATCCAGCAATGCCACTCAGGCATATAACCAAAAGATGCTCACTCATACTACAAAAGTGTTTGTTCAACTATGTTCATAGCAGCATTATTTGTAATAGCTAAAGCCTGAAAAACAACTTAAGATGCCCATTAACCTTAGAATGGATAAAGAAAATGTGGCACATTTATACATTAGAGTTCTACTCAGTGGCAAAAAACAATGACATCTGCAATTTTGCATGCAAATGGATGGAATTAGAAAACACTATCCTGAGTGAGGTAATACAGACCCAAAAAGATGAATATGGTATATACTCACTCATAAGTCGATACTAGCTATAAACAAAGAACATTGAGCCTATAGTTCATGATCCTAGAGAGGTTGAATAATAAGGTGAACTCAGGAAGAAACATATATAGGCCTATCTGGAGAATGGAGACAGATTGGATCACCTGATGGAATTGGGAGCATGGGAGTGGGGTGAGAGGAAATGGTGGAAGAAGAGAAGGAGGGAAGAAGGGGATGGTTGAGGAGAACTTGAGGAAGTGGGGTGGTCAAAATGGAGGAAGGACAGAGAGGAGAACAAGGAAAGTAATATCTTGGTTGAGGGAACCATTGTAGGATTGGCAGAAGCTTGGCTCTAGAAAATTTCACAGGAATCTACAGGGATGGCCCCACCTAAGACCCTGGGCAGTAGAGGAGTGAGGGCAAAATCTTAACATTTCTCTGTTGTCAGACTGATGATTATCTAATATCACCGTAGAAATTTTGTCCAACAACAAGTGGGGACGGGGTAGAGACCGACACTGGAGCACTGGACTGAGCTCCCAAGGTCCAGTTGAAGAGTGGAAGGAATGAGAAAGTGAGCAGAGAGGTCAAGACCATGATGGGTTTATATACTGAGGCAGTTTACCTGAACTAATGGGAGCTCACCTACTACAGCTGGACTGAGAGGGGGCAAGCATAGGACCAAACTAGTCCCTCTTAATGTGCTTGATGGTTGCATACTGGGGCAGACTGAGGGGCCACTGGCAGTGGCACAGGGATTTATCTCTACTGCTTGTACTGGCTTTTTGGGATCTTGTCTGCTTTGGATACATGCCTTGCTCAGCCTAAGTATAGTGGGGGAGCCTTGCTTCCAAGGAGCAATGTACCTTACCCTCTCTTAGGATTGGATGGAGGTGGGGTGGGAGAGTGTGTGGGGAGAGTGGGAAGAGGGGAGGGAGTGAGAATTTGGATTGTTTGTTTTTTTTAGAAATCTAATAAAAAAAGAAAAAATCACTAACAAAATGATCTATATCAAAGAAAAATAGTAGGCCTTGAAGAAAGGGTAGAAGAAATGGATCATTCAAGCTTAGAAAGTATAGGGTTGTTTAATTAAGTGAACATTGAAAAAATAATTTCAATAATGGAATATGCAGGAGCTCTGGTAAACAGAGAAAAGTTCAAATCTTTTAATTTTGGTACAGAATAGGGACAATTCCAAGTCACAGGCATAAAACATATATTCAATAAAGTAGAAGACAACATTCTAAATCTAAGAAAGAAATAACTATGGCTACCAATTCAAGTATCCAGGCAATACTGAAAAGAATCTTTCATACTTATGTGAAGTATAAGCAGTTTTAGAGAACTATAGGGAAAATTAATGGTATTGAGACATTAGTAGAAATCAAATTAAGACACTGTTCTAAAAAAAGAATACAGATTTAGATCATAAACATGGAGATATCAAGTGAGTAATTAACTAGAACCTTCATTCCCTCTATATAGTTTTCATGGTGCTAGAGAGTGTAATTCAAGATAACAGAGAGAAAAAACAATAATCAATATCTGTAAAAGGAGACTGTTTGTTGGTTTCCCGGATGCCCAGACCCAAATAATGACACAGAAACTACATTAATTACAACACCATTTGGTATAGTCCTATGTAGCTGTTACATCTTAAATGAATCCACATCTATTAATCTGTGTATCGCCACGAGGCTGCAGCTTACTGGTAAGGTTCTGGTGTCTTTCTCTGTTGGCAGCTACATAGTGTCTGTCTGACTGTCTTCTTTCTCCCTGCATTTTAGTTTTCCTGCCTACCTATATTCTGCCTTGAAACAGGCAAAAGCAGCTTATTTATTAACCAATTGTAATAAAAAATATTCACAGCATACAGAAGGCAATCCCACATCAAATCACAGCTGAGAACATTATTGTAGCTGAGTTACAATAATGAGTCTAATGGCAAGATATTCTTTCTGGAGTAATAGTTGGATGGATTTTACTGAAATAACCAACCACTCCTGATCAGTTCAAGGTCAATTCCACAAAACGGAATTCATACCTGGTATTAATCAAAAACATGTGACTAGATAGATCACAAACCCTAGGATAGAGATTATTGTCATTATCCTCAAAGAAGAAATAATATTAAAATTATTCTAATTACTCATTGCTATACCTATATCTGTAGATTAATATATTTCTCAACCCTTGTTAATAAAGAGTATTTTTGTAATAAAAGCAATAAACACAGAGTCACAACTGATCAATATTAAGTAAAAAAGAAACTGTGGAATGCTCTGCCCCAAATGAAGTATCTATATCTGACCATAGCCTCCAAAGCTCAGAGATCATTAAGGAACAGGAGTAATTGTACAAGTCAAAAGTAGTAGATGACTACAAGGAAATGCTGTTTGCTAGACTAGACACAAAGGAAAGATGCATATATGAACTCAAAGTGATTATGTCAGCATATACAAGACATCTACAAACTCAAATCAGACAAATCCAGAATGACTGGAGAAGAATGGATAGTCTCAACGTCCCAGCCCCAGATTAGAAGATATTGGCATTTTGTAGTTGTGAAAGGAGAGTCAGTTTACTTTAAGGATATGACCATGGTAGGCAAATCACTCTCATGGAAAGTCTCTATATTCAGAGGGAAGAGAGAGAGAGGAGAGAAAGAGAAGAAATGGGAGAGGCTGAGATGATAGATGATTGATAGATAGATAGATAGATAGATAGATAGATAGATAGATAGATAGATAGATGATAGATAGATAGATAGATAGATAGATAGATATCAGGAAGCTCTGTGCATAAGGTATTGAGGGTGAATCTTGGGCAAGTAGGGCCTAAAGGTAGAGTATAGTTAACAAATATATGAGATTCTTAAGAAATTTATAAAGTTATTATCTTAGATGGAAAAGCAAGATATTTTGTAACTTAATCTATACTTTGGTTTTGTTATGTCTTTGTACTCAATAAATGAGTACATTTATCCTACCCCAATAGAAATTATTAAAATGAGAATGTAATTATGTTCAACTTTACATAACACATATGTGATGTAGGAGAGTCTTATGTATTTCTGTTCCTTTCATTGGCTAATTAATAAAGAAACTGCTTGGCCTGATAGGTCAGAACATAGGTGGGTGGAGTAGACAGAACAGAATGCTGGGAGGAAGAAGGCAGTGAGGTAGACACCATGACTCTCCTCTCCAAGAATGACGTGTGTTAGAATCCTCCCGGTAAGCCACGACCTCGTGGTGAGACACAGATTATTAGAAATGGGTTGAATCAATATGAGAGAATTAGCCAATAAGATGATACAGATAATGGGCCAAGCAGCGTTTTAAAAGAATACAGTTTCCGTGTAATTATTTCAGGGGTAAAGCTAGCCAGGAGGCAGGAGGTGGGAAGCGGCCTGCCGTTTCTTTTACACATATGTTTTGAATTTTAGTGATAAAAATAGACCTATTAATCAAAATGTAAATACCAGTATCTCTTCTCATTCCTCATAAAGATCACAATAGCTTTGACATCCATAACATGGACTAGGATACCCTATTTGGGTACTTGCTCAAGTTTTCCAGCTGAGCTTTCTTCTTCAATTTTTTGTTTTGTTTTTGCTCTGTGAGACAGGGTTTCTCTGTGTAAGAGCCCTAGCTGTCCTTGAACTAGCTCTTGTAGACTAGGCTGGCCTCTAACTCACAAAGATCTGCTTTCCTCTGCCTCTCACATGTTGGAATTAAAGATATGCACTTCCACCATCCTGCTTCTTCTGTTTTTTAAATAATGAAAAAATACTTTCAATAATTATGGCAACTTATAGTCTTTTATGATCACCATTCCTTTTAGATTTTGAAAATATTTTATTGTTCATATTTATCTACTATTTAATGCACTCATTTAATTATTTATCAAATATTTCTTAAACTTTTCACTGGTGGTAACTGAAATTGGTGCTTTGCTTATGGCTAGGCATAATCCCACTAAAAAGGTACTGTCTCTGCCCCCGAATTAGTATCTATTTTGATTATTTATTGTCAGTCTCATTTTGCCACATTTTCATAAAAGTAAGGAGATAAATACACATTTTAACTCACCCATGGAGAGTATAAGCAATTTTCCCTAACTTAACCATACCTAAGATTCCTCGAAAGTAAAGAAAAACAGACTGAAAAAACAAAACATTAAGCCAATAAATAATATATTTATGCTCAAAATAATATTTATGCTCAAGATACTGCTAGATTTGTCTGTTTTTCAGAATAGAAGTTTCCAATTGACAAATTTTGTTTGCCAAGGGACATTTAACGATTTTTGGAAGACATTTAGTTGTTATGGTGACGGAGGTGAGGGTGGGATGCTAGCGGCATTTAGTGAGTGGAGAAAAAATACAGCTGATTTTTGTACTATGTTTATAACAACCACCCCACCAACATGAAGCTATTTTCTAGACTCAATTGCTTCTAGTTCTGAGGTGAGCTCCACTCTAGAGCCAGCATGCTTAGTAAAAGAAGTGGAAACTTTTAGCCTTTTATTCAGATCTAAAGCCTGGGGTGTCTGAATTTTCTCATTTTCTTCTGGCTGTTTTTCAAATGTTTTAGCCTTAGCTGTAAAACATAATTTGTTTAAAGAGTTGACCAAAGGATAGATCAGGCATATTATCTTGTTCTTCCCCTCATAGTCACAAGTCTAACCTTAATGAATAACATCACCAGACTGATCGATTCTAACCTAAACATATTACAGCTCTGAGGTATTCAGTGAACTTTAAAAAAAGTCATCAGTGTAGAACTGAAGTACAATGTAGTTGGCGTCCTTATGAGAAAAAGAGGCGTAGGCGATATTCTGCAATGGAAACTGTACCTTAAATGAAAAAGCTCTGCACAGAATTTCAAATCAAATACACAACTTTGTCAGCTGTAATCTGACAGATATACTTCTTCTAGAGGATGCACAGTGCATGCACACACACATACACACACACACCCCTCAATAGCTATCAAAAATATAGTAAAATAGTAAAAACAGGTCATAAATTTGAATAGGAAATTCTAAAAAGAGTTTTTAAAGGTTGCTAATAAACACTTTATAAAGTGTTCAACAACCTTATTCATCAAAATGAAAATTAAAAGAAGTCTGGGATTTTGCTTCTCCCCATTCAGAATGACTATGACAAAAATTAAATGAAGTAACCCAGGAGGTCACCAACACCAAGTGCCATGTGTTCTTACTCACATGTGGATCCTAGCAGCAAGTCCTCATGTTTGTGTGTTTAGGTTGGAGTATCTATGAAAGTCAGGAAAGTAGAAAAGGAACAGTTGGTGAGAAATGTCTCAAGTGATAAAGTATAGCAGAACATATTTGACATGAAGCTAGCGAGGGTGAATGTTGCGGGAGTTTAAATGGGAGCGGGAGCAGTGAAATGTGGAGGTAAGGGGAGAGGGTTAAACAAAATGAAGTGCACAAGAGAAATCCAAATGAAAATCTACTACTTGGCAAACAGATAAAAAATACATGAGGTAAAATTAAATGTCCTGCTTCTCTGGGTAATGTTAAACTTCATAGCATGGATTATTAAATCTAAATCCCAGCATACAATACGAAATATCATCTTGCTGATCGGGGATGCCCTATGACCATTCAAATGATCCAGTCTCTTGTCATTAATCTTGACTGCCTACCAGAACTATTTGATCAGACCTTATTTATGAATACATCATATACCTTCAATGCAAGATACAGAGATAGTAACCAGGAACTGATCTGGGAGTTTCTTCCCTGATTCAGAATGTTGGAGAGAAGATGTAATGTAGACTGCTGACAGGAAAAAGGAAGTGTCAGCAGTTTTACCAACTTTAGAATCTTATGAACTATACTATTATTCTACTAGATGAGCTGTGCCCTCCTGTAACATAGTGGCATATCTATTGTGGGAACATCTAAGGATGTCATGATTTGTTTTGAGAATTTCTCTAGCTAAAAGAAGAAATCTACTTCTGTAGCTGTAATCCTACTCAAAAACTCATGGCTAAGGATGTCCTATACCCTAGTAGAAAACTATTATTGTTTAAGTAAATGCAACATAGTGCCAATCTTCATTTTGAATAATAGTTTAGCCACATAAGCAAATTCTATTATAACCTTTAATCATAGTAACAGTTAAAACCAGGAGATGAATAACTGTGCATACTGAGAATAAGGAATTGTTAAGAACTCAGCTCTGAACAGGTCACTTATACCGTATCCTGCCCATGGTACAGCTTAGAAGAGAGAATGGCATAAATATCAGGGCTGTGCTCAACTATCTTCACATTATTTTTGCAATAGGCGGCAGATAATATAGAGGCTCATCAGTGGTCAAAGTGCTATAAATATGTGACTATGTGGATCCATTCCTAAAACAGACATTTATACCTGCGTTAATTCACACAGTTCTCAGTTAACTTTGCAGAAGAGGGTGGTAAAGGAATATAAGATTTGGAGGATGGGAGCAAGAGTGTAAAGTTCTGCCTTCAGGGCATGACAAAATCATTGCACTTTTGCACTCATAGTATCTGTGACTCCCTACACAGAAGAAAGTCACTCAAATTTCCATCGTGGTTGAAAGAAGACCTCAAGAGTTTCCAACCCTTCTGTAGATCAACTGGTAGTTGTTGATTGCTGGGGAACAATAGGATTTTTTTCTTGATGATGTGGTTAATGGTATCTAGCCATGAACCCATACCAGTGAGCATACAGAGAGTATCAACTAGATGCTGTAAAATGCTAAAATAAAAATTTGAAGGCATTAAGTTGAGAGGCGGACATGTTGGGAACATAAGGTTAATTGTGGGGATAAAATAAGGAGAATATACATGACCAAAATTTATTGTACATTACATAATTTAAGGATGATTTGGAGAACTTTTTCCAATGAGAGTAAATGCTAAGCCTACAATGTTTTCCTATTATATTTTTAAAATTTTGAAGAGATTGGTTTTTATTTCTCTTGTTCTCTGTTCAGGTGGTTTCCATTTAGTTTTGTTTCCTGGAGTTTTATAATCCATGGTTTCAAATGTCAGTAAATTTCAATGAAGCCACTTGAGAGGTTTTTTTTTTTTTTCCTGAAGTGGTAGACCTATTATCACTATTTAGTACAGGAGTGTGTTTAGGTATTCTCTAGCCATCCTCCTGTATTCTCAAATATCAAGTAGTACTGCAGAAACTTGTATGGTTATCTTTGTACTCTTTTTGTGACTTTATGGATTTTAAGGTTTCAGGGCTAAAATCTATTAACCTCTCTGTACACTTATCATTTATTTTCTGTGCCTTCACAGATATTTTAGGAGCTTTTCCTTAAGCATAGTAAGAAGCAATGCAAGTGCGTTCCGAATGGAGCAGGCAACTTTGGTATATATTAGAGTTCATAGTCCTTAGTAATTCTTGTGCAAAGTTTCTGGTGGTACTTGACTCTTCTATAAAAGCAGTTTTAGATAAAAGCAGTTAGTGCTTGTTCCTTACCAAAGCAGTAGCCTAGGGCAGAGTCCATTTCAGAAACAACCTCGAATATGATCAAAATTATCTACCTTGTTAGAAGCCAATTACAAAGGCCCTAGAGCTTCTCTTATCCTTGTGAGGACAGCACGGACTCCAAACAATGAATATTTTGTTGAGTCACTGCTTTCATGATTGATTATGTAAGCCACTATAAATTAAGTGAGCCAAATCCCCAAACCTCTTGAGCCTGATTAGTCTCCCTCTTTTATTTACTTTTTCTTTTGCCTTTTGAAGCGTAAAACTAAAGCATGTTTAGTAACTTCAACATAATTTCATCTGCTCACTCTGATATATTGCTCTATCAATATCTTATTTTTTAATTTGACATTTTCTTGTCTAGTATTCTTCCTAATTCTTAATATAGTCAACTGTCCTAAAGTATTTTACAATTTTTCTCAGGCTTCTCTCTCTTCTGTGGATCTTTCTTATTGCTTTCTCAACTAACATAAGCTTTAAAATATATTTCAGTCATCATCAGAGACGTTTCCTCCTGCAGGAGTATCAAGAGATTAAGACTCTCTAAATCAACATGGGCAAAGCTCAATATGAACTCACATAGACTGAAGCAACATGGCCAGAGCCTGCGCAGTTATGTACCATGTCCTCTGCTTGTAAATTATAGTTTCCAGTTTAGTGTTATTATAAGATTCCTGAGTGAGTATGTAAACTAGTGGGTCCCTTTCCTCTGTCTTCTTTTGTGCTCCTTCTTTCTTCTGTTTGGTTTTTGTCCAATCCTGGAGTTTTAGTTTTTGTTGTAGCATAGAATATATTATATTATATTATTATTCCATAGAGGATTATTTTCAAATGAGAGACAAAAAGAGAGTGGATCTAGATTGTAGGGTAAATGGGAAGGAATTAGGAGGTTCAGAAAAAGGGGAAATTGTATAAAGAATATATTATATGAGAAAAAATACCACCTACATGTTTCCTGCTTATAATTTTTTACCTCATCAAATAATATTTTTGGAAATAAATGATAAGCTATTTAGTAGAATTTCATGCTTGTTTCAAATGTACACAGTTGTATAATACAAACACCATGCAAAATACAGAATAACTCAGTCTCTAGCAAGTTCTCATGACATGGCTTTACAGACTGTCTTTTTTCACCTTCAGTCAAAACAGTTGTTATTTCAAGCACCACAGTTTGGTTATGCTGCTGAAAACTTCAAATGGATGGGATCCTCTCAGAACTACACTTTTGTGCCTGGCTCATTGATTTAGCCCAGTACTTTTGAGATGAGGCTATGGCACAAGAGAGGTCAGTATTTTATCACTGGGTGCCATTTCTTATATGATAACTGGTACCTACACTCAAGATTTCAGGCATCGAGGTTTATTTTAGCTTTAGTTAATAGGCATGACCTATTAACTATTAAGCACTCATGACCACATATCTTAAAATCTTTTAAATTGTGCGTAAGTTTGTTTGTGTCTTTGTAAGGGTACATACATACCAGGGAGGTGCCCATGGGAGGAAGATGCCTCCTGCCTCTCTGGAGCTGTAATTTCAGATAGTTATACATAGTAAGAGGCTGCTAGTGTGATTTTCCAGCCACCCAAATTCCAAAAAAACTCCCACAGAAACCATATTAATTAAATCACTGCTTGGCCAATTATTTAAGCATATTGTAGCTAGCTCTTACACCTAGAATTGACCCATCTCCATTATTTTATATTTTACCATGAGGCTTGTGTTCCACCAGGAAGGTTCTGGTGTGTCTGTCTCGGTGCTGACTCCAAGGCTTCCCTCTGACTTTGCCTCCTGTCTCCCAGCATTTGGTTTAGTTTTCCCTGTCTACCTCTATTCTGCTCAGCTCTGCTATTGGCTCAAGACAGTTTCTTTATTAACCAATGGTATTCACAGCATACTGAGGGGAATCCCACATCACATCCCCTTTTCAGTTTAAATAAAAGGAAAGGTTTTAACTTTAACATAGTAAAATTACATATAACAAGACAGGTATCAAGGAAGAATAATAGCTAAATATTTATATCTACTTTATTTTTTATCATAACTAAGGAAAACTATAACTATAAATTCTTCAACCTCATCAAAGACTCCAGAAGAATGTATTACCTAAGTAAACCAGAAGTGCATTGTAAGCAGCTTCCAAAACTCCAGAACTGACAGAGACATCTAGCTGCTCACAACCCCCATTTAAATACTTGACCACCTAAAAATGAGGGAACTGGGGGATGAAGGGCAGAAACATGATTTAAAAAGTGATATAATAATATCTGTATTAAAATATTTTTAAAAAGAAAAAGAAAGTCAGTAACCACTGAGTAGTGTATGAGGACAAATGAGATGTCTTACCCACTTACTAAAATCTATTCTGACAAAATGCCTCTTCAAGAAATAAGGGGAAACTGAACCTGGACTTAGAAACAGACTTCTACATCATCTAAACACACACACACACACACACACACACACACACACACACACACACCCCACACTCTACAGATGGTAACTTATATTATTCTTTATTTTTATTGATTAACTGATAGAAAAAGCAAAATGTAATTGCAAATTTGAACCATTCTGATATCTTGAAAATTAGAATAGCCTAGTGTGAATTTAAAGCATGTATCACATAACACAAAATTTATAGTCTTGATGATAGATCATGTACACTAAGCTTGGTCAAACTCAGTTTAAACTACTTCCTTTAAATATTGGTCCATGAATTGAATAAGCCTAAAGTTAGCTACCAGCCTTGAAAATACTAACTTGATTCAATTAACAATGATGAGGAAAATGTAATGAATTTGTTTTTCTATACCCAGATGATAGCAGTAACTGCTAGAAAAAGTCACTTCAAGCTTCTGTAAGATCAATCAGTTTTATAAGAGGTTCACTGAAGTGACCCAGCTTAAACTGCTGTGGAGTTCAGAGTGTTTTCCTTCAACCACAATTCTTTTATTCCTAAAGGGAACATTTTTTCAAATAAAGCAAGATATGCTTTCTCATTGCAGAATGAAGAAATTTTTTTCATATTAAAAAGATGAAAGTCATATTTTCCTTCATTTTACAATTTATGGATTGAGAAAATATTTTTCTGTGTACCTGCTTGTCTTTGACACTCTCTCAGATAGTTAGTACACAATGATCAAACTAAAATAAATTGGTAGAATGTGACCTGGAAGGTATAGAAAAGGATAAAAGGTAAATGTACCCACAAAAGGTTTAAGGCACTCAGAACTGCTGGAAGAAACCAGACTTTGCAAGAAAGTGCCTGTCCATTCTTGTATTAACTTAGAGGGATAATAACTAGCATTTCCATAAGAAAAAAAGAAGGTGAATTTAAATTTCAAGTTAATGCACTGTGTTTGAAATCTTACCTATTTTAGAAGCTTTTTATGAAAATTTTTCCGGGCTTGTGGTACTATATTCCAATGGAGTCATTAATGTCTCTGCCACTCATCAATCATCTCATGCCCTTAAGAATGCAAATGTTTAAAGAAACACATCCTTATTCGTTTACAGATATATACAGGGCAATTAGAAGGTAGGACAGGAAAGTAAGCAGTTGCATGTAAAGTTTTCATGTTGTTTGAAAATCTCATGGAATGATGGTTGCAAGACAGTTCTACTTTGCACATGGTGTCTCTGGAGATAACATGTATACATGTAGATATATACACATGCACACAAAATTGTCCTTAGACCCATGCAAGAAGAAGTACATTGCTTTTAATGGCCTGCCTTGGAAGTTTGCAGTAGTAAATCCTTCAGCCAGTAGCCTTTAAGTTACTTATCCACTAGGGCATGGCCAATGTAACGTGCATGCTTCCTCTCTCTTCTGGCCACTGGATTCGGTTGTTGTTCCCCGTTTAAGCAGAAAAATGTGAACTGTGAGTCTACCCCTAAATACGTAACCCTTTATTATACTCAATTCTGAGATAGTGTGGAATTTCTTTTAGTCATATATCTTCAGATGTTGTGTCCCTGTACTTCTGCCATATCGTGTTTATAAAGAAAACATGCTTTTTCTAAAGCAAACAAATAAGTACATGCATTTGCATATTGATGATAGCAATCTCTGAGAACCTTGAACTCAATTTTAAAAAGATTTCCAGAGCCTTCCCTCTGCCTGCAGATGAGCATTTTCTAAATTAATGATTGATGATAGGAGGGCCAGCCCACTGAGGGTAGTGACTCCCTGAGCAGATGGTCTTGAGGTGTATTAGAAGGAAAGCTGAGGAAGCTGGGAGAGCAACTCAGTAATAGCTATTTCTTCATGGTCTCTACTTCAGTTCCTTCATAAATTTCTGTCCTGACTTCCTTCCTGAAAGACTGTGAGCGGTATGGTGAGGTAAATCCTGTCTTCTGCAAGTTGCTTCAGTACATTAAACATTTCTATAAGACAGCTTAAGTTTTGTTCATTATAATATCAACCTAACGTCTAAGATCTTGTCACACGAATCATATTTAAGTAAGTATGATGCTATTGAGACACAGTTCTCTTTGCACAGTCTTTCTAACTGTGGATACTTGCCAATACAAGAATAAGGACAAATCTCTCTCTCTCTCTCTCTCTCTCTCTCTCTCTCTCTCTCTCTCTCTCTCTCATACACACACACACACACACACACACAGACACACACACATTTTCTCCATTTGAGTAGCAATATATTAAAAGCACATGAATACTTCTGCTAATAATCTAAAAATTTTGAGAGTACATAATACAAATACTTTGTTTAGAACTTTTTCCAGCCAATAGAAGATATCAAGGAACGTATTCTCCACAGCTATTTCTAGGAACTTTGTCATTCCTTGCCCTTTGTGATGGAAAAAAAATTCTTGTAAAACAAAGAAGAATAAACTCTGTATCTTCTGAGTTGTTTTCATCAGGTATTATCATCATAGTCATGAAAATGTAACAAATACAATAATTTACTCTGGTGCAGGAGTTCAAAATAAACACAGCGCAGATAAATCATCTTTTAGCAAATTTCTGTACCTTTTGTTAGAAAGTCATCAAATCTTGGAAAGACATATTTGGTTCCTGAGATAGAGAGTTCACTTTATAAATTTAAATTAAAAATGGTTATGATTTAAAGAAAGGGTTATTTAACTGTTGAAGAGTAGAAATCAGCAATTCCAACAAACGTTTGAAATAGTCCATCATCTTTTGCTAACTGTGGTCCAGGCATTTGAAAGCGTTTCCTATGCCTCCACTGCCAGTTTTCCTCCCCTCCAGGTCAGCAGCTCTGAGTGCAGTGAGAAGTGGACATTTGGAGAACACATTAATTTGAAGTTCTCTTTGTCTAACTGCCTTAGACCTGTCCAGTCTATTATCTGCAACACTATCTGGCAAATGAAATGTTTATGTTTTCTAATATCTGAATTGGAAGTAGGTGTTCAATTCCTTTGTCCATGTTGAGATTTTGTTTTGATATGGTTTGCACAAGTGTTTTGTTTGTTTGTTGTTTATTTTATTTTTTTAATGCTATCATGCTTGCTATCATATGCAGCTGTCCTCTTTCAGAAAATACCATTTCCATATAGTTCTTTATCACCTTTGACTTTTACGCTCCTTCTGCCCCCTCTTCCTCTGTCATTCCTGAGTTATTGGAGGAGGTAATAAAGTATATATGTTGCATTTAGATAAAAGTATTCTTTTGTCTTATTGTCTGTAATTGTCCAGTTGTTGTCCTCTGTATTGATAATCATATACTGCAGACAGAAGCTCCTCTGCCAAAGAGAGATGCCTTGGTCTATGAGTATAATAATTCTTTTTCATATAGCGGAATAATAGTAATTGATGATCTTCCAGGGCCTATGATACGTATAGTCATATCTATTGTCACAATAATGGTGTCATGTGTGGATTTTATCATCTGAAGCAGGCTTAGCTTAAAATCAAATCCAAAAATTGTTGATTACTCCCATAACTTTAGTGTCCTTCATTAGACAACTCATTGTAGCTCACAAGATTCAAAGACTGGTGATTTATCTTCTCTCCCATTATATTTCAACTGTTAAGAAAATGAAATTTGCAGTAAATGGATGGAACTAGAAATAATTATTCTGAGTGTGATCTGGGATTCCCCATTATGCTGTGAATACCATTGATTAATAAAGAAACTATATTTGGCCTGTAATAGGGTAGAGTAGAGCTAGGTGGGGAAAACTAAACTGAATGCTGGAAGGAGGCAGAGTCAGGGAGAAGCCATGTAGCCCCACCAGGGACAGATGCAGGACAGAATTTTAACTTGTAAATCACAGCCACGTGGCAATGCACAGATTACTAGAAATGGCTTAAATTAAGATGTAAGAGTTAGCCAATAAGGAGCTAGAGCTAATGGGCCAATCAGGGATTTAATTAATACAGTTTCTGTGTGGTTATTTCAGGAGTCAGGGCAGCTGGGACATGAATAAGTAGCCTCTTACTACATGATAGAAATATCCCAGGCCCCCAAAAGCCAAATATAGAATGTTTCCTCTCATTTTTTGGAGTTAGCTTTTGAGTATTTCGGTACATGTGCATCATTTGGAACAATAAGAGGCCAGAAAATAGCTAAGTGCCACATAGTGAGACTTTCAAAAGAGTGGAGATAGAATGTTCTAGTATATAAAGGTCCAATAGGGAATTATGGAATAGGATAAATTGAGATGGGTGAGGACAGAGACTAGTTAAAGAAGGAAACTAGGAGGGATAAATAACACCAAAAGCTTTTCACAAGAATGAAAAGTCATTTGGAAGCTTGATACTGTAGAAGCTTCCTAAAATATGTCTGTGTATAGATGTACAAAGAGTTAAAAAGGAGTTACTATATAACTGGGTAACACTGCCTCCACTAGAAACAAAACACTAACTCGTAAAAGCCTGGACTAGGGAATGGGTTGCTTGTTTTAGAATTTATGAACCAGTGAGATTTCAAAGACCACCAAATAATTTAGGTAACTGTCATTGCTGTTGTTTCTGTCTAGAACTTGACACCAAACCTCCATTGCTGAAGATACCACACACTTGAGCTATAAGACAGAAAAATCAAGGTGGTACTCTTCTGGAAACTTCATCCCTCCTAACTAACTGTGGCAGTGCTGGAAAATGTTAAGAATTATATGAACAAGAGAGGTGTGGAAAGTCCTTCTGTATATGTGTTGCTTTTATTGGTTAATGAATAAAGAATCTGGCTTGGCCTGTGATAGGGCAGAGTAGAGCTAGGTTGGGAAAACTAAACTGAAAGCTGGGAGAAAGAAGGCGGAGTCAAGAGACACCATGAAGCTGCCCGAAGGGAAAGATGTGAGTTGTCAGTTGTAATCTTGCCAGTAGGTTACAAGCATCGTGATAAACAATAAAATAATGGAAACAGGTTGATCCTAGATGAAAGAGATAGCTAGCAATATGCTGAAGTGATTAGATGAGTAGTGACTTAAATAATATAGTTTTCTGTGTGATTATTTCAGGAGTCTAGGCTGTCAGGAAATGAACAAACAGCCTCCTACAACATAAGGGAAATCAAGAGCATGATGGGGAAAACCACAGAGACAACTGACCCGAACTAGTGAAAGCTCATGGACAGCTGAAGAACCTACATGGGACCGAACTAAAAAGTGGGTGACAGTTATGTGGCTTGATTTTTTTTTGAAGGGGGGGGTAGGAGACGACATGCAGTCGTACCAGGACCTGTCCCAGGTGTATGAACTGGCTTTATGGAGTATATTTCCTATGGTGGAATGCCTTGCTCAGGCTTGATATGGGAGGATGGCTGGGGCTTGGTCCTGTCTCAAATTGGTACCCCAGATCTTTTTTACTCCGCAAGGAATGCCTTGTCCATTTTTGAGGAGTGGATGGGGGATCGAAAGAGGGGGTGCTGGGGAGCTGGAAAAGGAGAGGAAGGGGAAACCAATTTGGGGTTGGTATTCAAAATGAAAAGTAAATTTTTAAGAAAAAATGAAGAAAAAGAATTATAGTAATTCCTATGAATAAATATTGCTATGTAAATTGGTTACTCCTACATTTTTACTATTTTATTTTGTTTTATTAATTATCTTAAACAATAGTTATTAAGATTATTTATTCAATTAGTCATTTATTCAATTCATCATCGAATCTCACTATTTTCTGCTCTACTATTGAAATCTGACCTTGTTTTGAACTGAGACTATTACTAAAACCATTATTGATGATAACAAAGTTTTCAGTTTTTGTCCTACACCATTTAAATTTAACATATATCTTAAGTCAAACTTTGTGTTTAGGGCTTGTTTTATCCACTATTTTTATTGATTCAAAAATGTTTTCTAACTTTCTTAAGTATTTTAATCATATTTAGTAGTAGCTTTCATGCATTTCAAGTGAAATATTTATGTTTTAGTCAAGGGAAAAATCAAAATCTTTCTTTGAGTCTGTCAGAAATTAAGGAATGATTAGTCAACAAATATCAAAGTTGGAAGGGTTACTGTGACTTGTATTTTCTTCACATTTTGAACGGGCAAACCGTTAGGCAATGTAAAAGGTAATATGAATTTTATCTCTGCAATGAAAATAGGTGTAGAACGCAAAGGGAAAATTTAGACAAGCAATACAATTATCTCTTTTAACCTTGTTTCATTTTGTTAAGCAAATTCAATCACCTCAAAGTAGTAAAAACGATATTTCTGTAACACTGAAAACCAGTAAGCTTGTTTTGCAGAGTTGACTTACTGGTTAATACACTTGCTACTCATGGAGAACAGGTTTGGTGTCCAGCACCTGCATTAGGCAGTTCCCAAGGGACTGTAACTTCAGTTCAGTGGCCGCAGATGCTGCCTTCCAGCCTGCCTCTGTAGTGCAAATGGTTCATGCACTCAGGTATCCACACATACATAAAAAATAAAAATTAAAAATAAAATTATTATAAGAATTGGAGAAGAGTAATATCCAACCTATGATATAGTGTGATTCTATCACTGTTTAAATGAAGTTTAAATGTGATTCTATCACTGTTTAAATGAAGCATTATTATGATGAATAAACAAAATACTTAATTCACATTGTTCTTTATCTACAATGTTATACTTCGCAAGTATTTCAAACCAATCTCTTGTTCGGTTCTTTCAAATGCATTTAACATAGTTTCATCTAGTGTTCCTAATTCTTTTTAACTAATTAAGCAAAGGGCAGATGTCAAAAGTGAAATCACCTATTATGTGACAGATCTGAAACAGATAGTCACATATCTCTTCAAATGTAATGCTTCCTATATCATGGAAAAATAACCAAAACGAACTGGTAACATGCAGAAACAGAAACAAAACCACAATTGTAACTATAGGAATGGACATTATGTGTGAGTCATTTACTTTAAATTTCATGGCTGATAAGACTTTTGAAGGAGAAAACTTATTTCAGTTATGAAATGCGAATCACAAAAATATTAATTGTCCAAGGTCATATAAACAATCACTTTGAATATTTGACAGAGGATTTTCAAATTCAGAGCAACCAGCGCAATAGTAGGCTGTGTTACATGTGTTGTACTAAAGAAGGGGCACTGAAGCCTGAGTATATGAAACTTCAAGTCTATTTAAGAGGAATATGAAGTTACAATGTTGTCTTTTCTGTGCCCTGTCAAATTTCCAGTTTTTACAACTTAAGAAATTTTAAAAAGGATACGAACAATATTCTAAGGAACCTGAGCACCATGAAGAGCTGATATCATGTTTCCAGACTTACAGAGGTGTAGATTAGCTCCACTTTCCAAGTTAGAAGTTACCACTAGAAATTCCCCAACTTTCCAACCACTGACATCTACTACTTTGTCCTATAAAATTAGAAAAAGAGAACAAAAAGAAAGAAAAAAGCTAATGTATCCTGTGATATGGAATATTGCTGCTTTGAACATTTTAAGACAGAATTTATGTGGAACCAGATTAATTTTAAGGAACTCCCTGTGGGTTCTGTTTGTTGTTTTGAATTGCTTTAATAGTAAACTTGCATTATTTATGTTTATTAATATTTAGAATGCACTCTGCAAGGATGATTTTCATCTGAGTTATAATTAGTCTCAGATGATGAATGCAATAAAATGATTATAAACAACTTTGTGAGATCATTATCAGCGTCCTGGGAGAAAATGTTACAACACTGTTTCAGCGTTTCACCTTCAAAGATCCATGAAATGAGATTCAACCCATTTCAATTTCTACATGGGTCACATTAAATTTATGTTTTTCCTTGTGAATTTATTGAAGTTTTCATACTCATTCTTCTAAAATGAAGCTCATAATTCTCACATATAAATAATTGGCCATTTTGATATTCATTTCTGAATTGAAAGATGGCTTCTTTGTGAAGTATTCAGATGTATAAAAATTATACAAACATTATTGATAAAATTATGAATATAGACAGAGATGTTGGCATTGGAGTACAATCTCATAATTAGAATATTATATGTTTGTGTCCCTTATGTCTGACTATGTGCTGTACATGACTGAGTTAAATAGTTTATATACTGTCCTATTAGCTTTTTCATTAGGCATCATCTACAAAGGATTTCTAATAGTTCTTTTAATTTTTTCTAATTAAATAATATATATGTGCTATAGCACAATACAAGACGTGTTGTGCTACCTTAAATGAAAGTTTTAATTTTTCAATGTGATAAATAGTATTATATAAAATAATAATTTAAATAGATCTCTTAAATTTTTCCTTACCTGTAAAACTGGATTTTTAAGTCAGGCTAATACTTAATATGGAGGGATTACACATTTGAGAATTATAATCAATGAAAATTTTGTTTGCATGACTATCATATTTAAGAATTCTTGCACTAAGTTCCTGCATTGAACATATTCAATACCAATATTTTAATATTTGATAAATTCATATTGTTCCTTTTATATTAATTTTTAGTCATTTATAAAAATATATTCTTCATATTTAAAATAGCCGTATATATATTTTGTCAAATATTTTTATTGCTCAAGTGCCATTTATTTTTAGGAATTGATTTTCTATAAAACCTATTTGTTGTGATATACCATGCTAAATGAGTAATATTGATTTTTGGTGTTTCATTAGAAGAATTACACTTTGAGTTTTGTTCATCATTTCATCACAGCTATGGTATATATTTGTATACTTTCTTTTGAAAATTATAATCAAAGATAATAGTCTTGATTTTGATTTTGGCTTTTCAAGACCGGGTTTCTTTGCATAGCCTTGGCTGTCCTTTAGCTAGCTCTAGAGACCAGACTGAACTCAAACTCACAGAGATTTCCCCTGCCTCTGCCTCCCCAGTGCTGGGATTAAAGTCCTGCCCTGCCTCGCTCAGGGAATAACATAGTTTCAGTTTGATCCACCTAGAGCTATTAGCTATATAATCATGTTTTCTTTTTCTTTCATTTTCCTGAACATTTGTGGACATTGTGTCATTAAATAAAAGCACCATTTTATTTGTAATGATAGATTTTATTTTCACAATTGTTGCTCATTTCCTTACTGATGTTCTATTGTAACACATTCTCCTTCAGTTCCCCATCTCTACTCCCATCTTTCCATGCTCAGGCTATGGGAATGTTCTCAGTTTTTATTTTTATACTTCTTCCAGAATGGAACTCAATCAGAACTAGGAATTAGGTAGCTTACATGTGCAAATGACCTTTCCTCCAGTGTCTAAGACCTACTTGGAATCCATTTGTGTTGTCTAATACTAATTTACATGACTAGGAGAGAATGTTTCATTCAAAGTGGATGTTGTAATTGATTCTTATTCTTCCTTTCACCATTAATATTCTACATTTTGTCTATATAGCATCCTGTTTTGTTCTTCTGATTCATAATTGATCTTGAATCTAGTTGCTATTAGTTTTCAGCATATGAAAAAAACTTCGTGGTTTTCATATTCTCTATGTATGGTCTATGTGTCACATAATAATTACCACCCACTCTCTTTTCAATACATTTAGGATGAATTGTAGCTTTTCTTTACATCTCATCCTATATGATGAGTGCGTACTTATGCTTCCTCCCCCAACCAATCTCCTTGTCTTCTACGTTGTTCTTGGGGTGTTTGTACTTTGTCTAGGAAAGTTCTTATTAACTATCTGCCTTTAGTCAGTCACAATTGTATTTTCTGTTCTCCAGTAGTCTGCCTCATGCCACTAATAGACAGTATTAGTAATAGAAACAGTTAGGATATCATACCTTTTATCTTGCATACTTTTCAATTTAAAATATAATGTTAGTCAAATCAGAGGTTTCTTCAAATAAATCCCTTTTCTCCCACCTTAATAAGGACTAACTACAAAAAGATTAAACACCTCAACATCAAACCTGAAACTGCTAAAATAAGATATAGAAATATATCTTTTACTTTAAAGTCAACAGGTAAAAACTTTCTAAATAGGGCTCTGGTTGTTTGGTAAACAAGACCAGTAATTGATTATGGGACCTATGAAAGAAGTTACTCAGCCTAGGCTAAAGGAAGAGATCAGTTGTGTGAAAGAGAAGCCCCGTACAATGGGAGAATCAATGCCAGCTGTCTAACAGACAGAAACTTAATATCTAAAACACACAAAAAGCAAAGCATCAAGAAAATAAACAATCTGGGACTGGAGACCTGGGTCAGTGAATAGGAGTACTCATTGTTCTTGCAAAAGACCAACGTTCAGCTTTCGTTCCTACATGGTAGGTTACAACAATCTGTCATTTCAGGTCTAGAAGATTCAACTGTCCATTCTTGTCTTTGCAGGTACAGAATATATGTCTTGCACTTAGATTCAAGAAATCAATGATACATATAAAATGAAAGTATATTTAATTTTTAAAAATGAAAAACCCAATAAACAAGTGGACTATATATCCCAACAGAATGTTCTCTAAGAAAGAAATAAAACTAGCAAATATTTCAGAAACTGTTCCAGTTCCTTTGGTTAAGAAAGCAAAGAAATACAAATCAAATCAGTTGCATTTAACCTATCAGAATTACTACATAAGAAATAATTGACTTCAAATGCTGGTGAGAATGTGGGGGAAAGGGAAAGTCCAATCTACCATCGATGGACATTTAAACTGAAATATCTGTTAGGGAACTCAATGTAGGCTTTCCTCAGAGAAGATAGAAAAAGAACTGTAAAATGACCTACCTATACACTCCTGCATGTATGCCCAAAGAATTGAATAGACTACTTAAAGAAATCCTCGCTGCTCCAGGTTTACTCTGCTCTATTCACATTACCAAAGAAATGAAAGACTTAGACATCTATCAACTGATGAATGTGTAATTGAAATGTGGTACATATATACACAAATTAATTTTCCATCCACTAAAATATAACTTTTAAAAGGAACTTAAAGAGTGATTTCCTGTTAGTTGAACAATTCTGCCCTTAGAATCCAGGGTTTATTAAACAAAACCCACAGTGCCAGGTGTGGGATATTTTCTTATGTATTAAGGGTCAGAAGAGCCCCAGAACCCATCCATGCACACAACACAGGCTCCATTCATTGCTGTTTACTTTTTATCAGAACTAGATGTTAAGACGGTTGTTGAAGATACCACACAACTTTAATACTAAGCTAAAAATAAATCAAGCTAAATTGAGCTGGTAGGGCCATTGCTGGTTCATTGGTCAGGCTGCTGGGGAAGAGAATCATCACTCTGTCCAGTTGTGAGTTGTTCATACTGCAAAACAAGCCATCCAGGGATGAGGCGCTTACTAGAACCATACTGGCAGGCATCTTCTGCGGATCAACAGCTGATCTTTATGTAATGTGAGGCCTTCTCCGAAGGAAGAAATCTATGCTTGGTCTGTAAACTTCATCAGAAACCAAAGGGGGTAAAAGTTGTAGTGGTGAATTCATCACTGCTGTTTGGCTAACATATTTATGTCTATACTCATAGAACAAGGATACTCTTGGCCTACAGGTATTTCTCTCTGCAGATGTTGGTGCTAAATACAGAGACTTCTTAAGATGGTTAAAATAGGGGACAGTTGTGTGTCCAGCCCCCGTCCCCACCAAAAGACATTTATACTATTCCAAATAAGGCCTATAAAACATTTTGAAAGAGAAGATGGAAAGAATGCAAGAACTCTATGGGAAGAAGGATTTCAGAAATACAGTATTCTGTGTATCACACAATTGCAGAGACTCGCAGTGACTACAGTTGCTCACACAGGACCTGAGCAAGAAAGTAGATGCTAAAAGTCAGATATTAATGGGGAAGAGCTCAAAGAGTGTTAATCTTTCTGCTGAATTTTGGCTCCTGATGGACTCCAAGAAAGGGGGAGTCATTAACTTGTTATGCACCCACCGATGAGTCCACCAGACTCCATTGGAGAGGTCCAAAATCATGCAGACACAGATGCTCTAATTAAATTCTATAGGATACAAAGCAAAGTAAAAAGATGAACACATAAAAAGTACTTGTAGAGAGGAGTCATGGAGGGAGATTTAAAAAGAGTGAGAGATGAAAGTATTTTTTTTAATAAAACACAGTACTGTATCCTTAGTATAGATTAAAAACCTCAGCAATATACAATGTCATTTCATATCAATTTACACTATTTTATTTAAAAGAAAACAGTAACAATTAATTTCTATACTTTACATTTGATCAGCAAAATACTTGTACACTTTAGTTTCTAAACTTACATTTTAATTTATTTTTGTCATTAAATATAATTTTCCTTTAGGTATCTATTTTAATCAGCATATAATTAAATTATGTTGTGTAAAACAATTGGCAAGAGCATCTGGTTTTTGAAGATAATTTTAACCCAATTATATTCATTATCATAATTGATGACTTATATCAGATTTTTCATGCTTTTATTTTTAATGATTTGCTGAATACACTTTGTTATTTTATCTTACTAAAAATACTATGTTCATTTTCATTAACATTAGTGTGTTTTTACCTGTTTATTCATTATCTTCCACGTGAAATTACCTTTGTATGTATAAACTCATATGCAAGTTACATATGTGCATTAATAGAAAATAAAAGGACTTTATGTGCTTCCTTTAACTTTAACATATCTGTAATAACAGTAAGTTTGGAATGCATATAAATTTTAAAATGTTGAAAACTGCGACTTATATAAGACATAGGAAGGAAGTTTACATGTGGTGTGTTTACATATGTTAAATATTATACTAACAGTGTAAATCGATAATTTGACTTGAGATTTTGTGTAAGCTTCTTTGAAAACACACAATGGTAGAAAAATCAAAATAAAAAGAAAGTAGTAAGGTTGATCCCTGTTTTTAAAAAAGGCTCTTTGTAGATTACAATTAACAATTATAAAATCTTCAAAGAGAGTAAGCATAAAACAAAACTCTATAAAAAGTCATTAATTTTTAAAATTACGTCTTCAGTATCCTAGTTAAATTAACTATAAATTAATTGAGTTTTCCAACAACATGGATTGTTAAATTGATTGAAGAAAGAAAACGTAAAGGATTCAGCTATATGCTGAAAACAAGAGATACGGTTCTAAAAATACTCGTAAGGAGATTGTGAAAAAAGTATAGAATTGTTTAAGTAAATGACAATCAAGAAGAATATACAGGTGGATATATGTACATGAGAAACAATGGGCTTCAAGGTATAATTTACCAGAAATAAATAAGTAAATGCTAAATGTGGTCCATAAACTTATATGAAGAAATTAAAAAAATAAAGCTCAGAAAAAATAAGAAATTTATTTCAATATACATCATACATTGAACCAAAAACAAACAACAACAACAAAATGAGTCTTAACAAGTGAGAAGACTGAAGTAATTTCAGGGATCCTTTTCCACCTGGTGGGAATTAGATAATGAATTAATTATTATTACCAGAAAGAAAACTAAAAATTTAAATGCATCAAGATCATTAAAGATAACTGAACAATTACATAAAGAAGAATAAAATAAACTCTAGTTTAAAGCATAAACTCCTAGAAAGAGACAACCTGTCATAAATGGTTCTGGAGAAAGTGAAAATCTAAATAGATGAGTTACAAGTAAGAAGATCAATTCAGATCTTGTCTGCAGACTAAAAGCCACATAGTTGCACTGATGGGAAACACTAAGCATTTAATGAAGAGTTAGCATCTGTCTGTTTCACCATGTGCCAAATTGAAGAGGAAGAAACATGTTCACAAGTTAAAGCTTTGAGGTTGAGAATAGTATAATAACAACTCTAGATAAGGAAGTCACAAGTGTTAAATTACAATACAGTGATCACAGAAAATATAGATTTTAAATGTCTCAAGACAAATGTCAAGAATTTGAAAGAGAACAAGGAAGGTTATATGGGAGGGTTTGGAGGGAGGAAGGCAAAGGGATAGATGGTATAATTATATTGTGATCACAAAAGATAAAAGAACTGTTAAAATGTTTTAAAACTTCTCAAAGTGTTAGGAACTTAAATTCAATAGCACAGTAAAATAGGTTTCATTTATTGTCAAAGAGTAGTTATCCCTACAGTGTGGGAATTAACTTCTATTAAAATCAGTAAGTATACTTTGCCTTCTTAAGAAAACAGTGATAAAATAATATGCTTTTGTTGATATATTTTAATATAACTAATGCATGTTAGAAACCTCAGCAAGTTAGATTTAGAAAATGTATGCCATAATAATTTAATTTGAAAAGAATTAAAAAGCCAATAGCTATTATTATACTAAATAGTGATAAGCTGGAGAGTGAAAGCCAGTGAAAGAGAACAGGATGGTGACATTATCTCTCCATCACTAGTCAAGGGGGAACAGATGCCCCATGCTGAAGAGAAAACGGAAAAGGTTGATTCATACACACTGGAATCAAAAATGTAAAATTGACTGTTTAGAGAGGATATGACCATATAGATTGCATATTAATTATATACTATACATAATTAAAGAGATATACTATTTTACAAGGAGATAGTTTTAGAGGATATTATACAAATGAAATGACAAATAATCCTTGATCTCATCAGAGGAACTCTAATGCCTAAATCATAAAAGTCAGTGTTTGAGGTAGCTTGCAACTGTCAGGCCTGGACGTTGGGGAATGGAGAGATGCTTGCCACAGACTTCAAGATTTCAATTATGGAGGATTTCGAGTTCTAGAGATCTATTGTTCTGCATGATGACTATAGTTAGCAATACTATGCTGGAAATTTTCTAAGATTGAATTGTAAATGTTTTCACCACAGGAAAAAAAAAGAACTTTTAATAGGTGATTTTTATTAATTATACTGTGTATATATAAATATATATGTGTGTGCATTTATTAAATTATCACATTTTAATTTTATTGTTAAACAAATCATTATTCTGTTTAGGGTTCCTGCATGCATCCTATGGTGCATGTGCGAAAGTTGCAGAACAATTTTGTGAAGCTGATTCTCAACCAGAAATCAAACTCTGGTTACAGTACAATAATCACTTCACTCACTTAGCAATCTTGTTGACTCTAAATAATTACATTTTAAATCTTAAATGCATATAACTTTTGACTATTATATCTCGGTATTGCTACAAAACTAAATAAGTTGAAATTAGGGTTAGTGTGATTGATATGGTTACTAAGATACTGGACATTATCATATGCTTTTCTAAAAGAAAAAATAAGTTTTTATAATGACATAAATATCTAAAATTAAATGTAAGCATATACCTCAAAATTCCATGTTTTAATTTGAATTAGTAGTCTTTGCTATATTCTATTACTTCATTTTCATATGCTTACTCTTTTGAAGTATTTGTTGTTAGGAAGTGATCTAGCTTCTGATCTATTATTTGCCTTTGGTCAGTACAGGATTTTATAGTGCAATATGTGTGTCACATAACAGACTTCATCTTTCAGTTTTATAGTCTTTTATATAATTCTGTATATTTGTGTAGCAAGTTATGTTGACCTTCCAAATGAGTTTATGCTATCATACTGTTGTACATGTTGACATTTCAGACACTGAAATTACTTCTTACTTACGCATCTTAAAAATTATATACTTTTTATTTACTATTTTTGATTATGTGAAATAAAGTCATTTTGCAATCCAATATGCCCTTCATAATTATATTAAGATGACCAAATTCAACTCATTTCTGATAGAGATCTATACTTTTCTTGAATATCACATGGAAATTTACAAGGATTTTATTTGGTTTTAATGCACAGCATTTGTACATTTAGGAAAACAACATTTTGTTTTTTGATGAATTTAGATTTAACATGACTTAGCTCAAGAAAGAAGAGGGGCTCTGGAGTTTAACTAGAACACAAAGTTTAGTAGAAGCAGAAACAACACCCATGGAGATTAGTTGTCAGCACAAAATGGAATCAAATGATTTTTCTTTCCAAGTATTATTTGAGTGTGACCTGTGATCAACCAATTTCAAACTAATCTAAATCAAACAAAGCAGTTGTGCCTCATGAGATTAAAGGACAGGATAAAGTCTTTTTATATTGTATTATTATAGCGTAAATGATATTATAGCTATTTTGCAGGAATCCTATCAAGGGATGAAACCAAGAAGATTCACACATTGGAGATTTCTCCATCATGATCTAGGCCCTCCATATATAGCAGACACTGGTGAAGCTTGAGCTATCTGTGAGACAACTTGCACTAGAACCAGGATCTGTCTTATTGGAGGCCATTTCCAATGGTGGGATGCTATGCTTAGCCTTAATGCAGTGGGGAGGGTCTGGTTTCTGCACCAACTTAATATGCAGACTTTGTTGATTTTCTGTGGAAGTCCTTACCCATTGTGAAGATTGGATGGGGGTTGGTCTAGGGGTAATGATAGAGGGTGGCAATAGGTGTAGGGGGAGAACTGTGGATGGAATGTAAAATAAAATTTAAAGGTAAGTTTAAATAAAAAGAAAAATATGTTACACAGTCAATTTATTATGGACTTTTCTTTGTTCATACCATCATATCCTGGCATTTGTTGTTAAATGATGTGTTCTGAGACACATGTTGCTTTTGAGTAAATACCAAACTGTTTGTTTGTACACGTTTTGTACATACAACTTTCATTCCAACATAGCCTTATAGAGCCATAGTCATGCAACTGGTCCATCATTAACACAACTATTGTTATACAGTAAATGACTATACTCAAAAATATTAGGAAAAATTTAAACATAATTTGAAGTATTTTATTTAGGGAATAAGTATATCCAAATTGCCTAAACCACAATCTTATTGTTTTTTTCTCCAAATAACCATACACTTCAAAATGTGATTTAAATATTATGGATTCTACAATTAATATGTCCAAATTCACTTTCATGTTGACTCCTGAGCCTTTTACTATGAATTCCTACAAATCTCACTTATTCTGTTTCATTAACTTATCATGCTTATTTTTATTATTAGTGATCCTAAATCTATTATTCAATATAATTGTGAGGGTTCTTAGGGCACATCATTGTTCCTTTCAAAATATATCTCTGTCTCTCTCTGCAGTGCATTCAATATGTCATGGATTCAATGCCCACAGCATGACCTGATGATTATTACACAGAAAGAGTCAATGTGCCTATCAATATGAATAACTGAATTATAGAAATAGCAGTACAAATATGAAATAATTCATTGATCGTTTTAGACAAGTGACATTTAAACACAGACTTTATTACTGTAAATATTCTCTCTGCAGATTGGAGACATGACTCGGTGTTTTAAGGGCAGTTGTTCTTACTGAGGACCAGGTGTAATGATTGTTCTATCTCTTTAAGAGTCAAGCCACGCCCACTCCCTCCCCCATCCACTGAGGCAAGCCTGAGCTCTCTCTCTTTCCGATCTCCCTGTTAGAGAGGCATCTTCTGCCTTTCTCCCCACTCCTCCGCTATCCCTCTTTGTCTCTCTCTCCTCTTCTCCTCTCTCTCTCTCTTTCTCTCTCTCTCTCTGCTCTTCTCCCATTCTCCTTTCCCCCTCCATAACCCCCTGAATAAATATTCAACCTCACTCTACACATCATGCATATCCATGCCTCTGTCTCTTGCCTGCCTGCCACATGTCTCCCTTTCTAGGATCAGCCACCTCTCCAGGACAGGCAGCAGTCTCTGCCTGGGACTGGCTGCTCTCAGGGCCCGCTGCCTGCCACCACATGGCCCGCTACCACTGCCGGGTATCCTGCAGCATTTTTTTTTTCAAAGTTTATTAAACTATAAAAGTTTCCATTTCTGCCCCTCCTCCCAACACCCTCCCACTCCCCCCACTCTTTAATGTGGAAAAATTAATAAATCTAAAATCTCATCTGTTTTCCTGGAGGTTATATGGAGGAAAAGCATAAAAATATACTAACTTCTAATATATAGATATGCATATATATGTGTATATATATATATATATATATATATATACATTTAATTTAGCAGTTGCATTTGTCCATAATGTCAAGATTGGTGGTTTTATTTCTTATTTGCCTGGAAATGTAGCATGCTAATTTCTTTTGACTCAAAAGTTTCAGCGAACTACTTTTCAGATATGTACATTAGGACTGAAAAGTAACAGTCTTACTTCTTCCTGAAAAGTTATCTCTCAATCAATTACTGCTTAGTTTTTTCTCTTTACGGATACACACCCCCAACCCAGATTTTTAATTAAGGTCTTGGCAGAGGAGATAAATAATAGACTGTCTTGAGTCAGGTTGCATTCGTAAATAACCTTGATTTTCCTGTAGTCATCTTGAAATCTAATTGCTAAGCTATAATCAATCATTAAAAAATTGGCTAAAATATTCTAATCTCAAATATCAAGGTAATAGCATTACCTGATTTTTCACGACTACCAGTAAAACAGACTGAATTCTTAGGTAAACCTCTTAAGTGTTACCTGGAAATGTAAACTCTGAGGATAAACAGTGTTCCTCATTCTTACAGGTGGACTATGAGACTGACCAATGGGATGTAAGAACAATTTTACATACCTGCTATTTTGGAAAATATTCATGGAAGTAAAGGTAAGAGAAAGAATTTGCTCCTTATTCATTTCTTTCATCTTTTTAATTGTCAGAATAAGATCAATATAGGTAAGGCTTGTGCCAAGGGTTACCTTTTAAAAATGAATAGATCTCAGGAAAGAAGGAGCTATGACTTCTCCATTATTCAGAAATAGTTTATTTGTCAATACTACATTGAAACTTCTTACCATGAGCTAGAGCTTAAGTTAATAGGCAAAATTCCAGTATTCTTTAATTTCACTTTATTTTTCACTTTCCTCTAGAGAAATTATCCAAGTTCTAAAGGGAACATCCAGAAAATGATTTTCAAAGTAATTAGGGTAGACTAGTCTTTTCTGTTACCAAGTTTGTTTTGTTTTAATCATAACATGATCATAAGAGAAGGAAGGAATGTACACCTGTTGCAAATGTTAATCTTTCCATGCAAGCACAATAAACATGCAGATTTATAGTTCTCTTTATCTTTAATTGACCTTTGAAAATCATACTGAGACTCTGGGATTATAGACCACCAACTCTAACAATTCCTGATAAAATAATATCTCTTGCAGACAAATATGAGAAAAAGCCACCTTGAAGGAATGACCTCATAATTATAAAAGACAGCTTTTGTCTCCCACAAGTTTGGGTACCAGATTAGAAGAAATTCTTCATCCCCTCAGTCTTATACATACTCACCGATGCTGGCATTAGTGGTTTGTCCTAACTGCAAAATGGTTCATGGTGAGGCTGGTGAGATGGCTCAGTAGGTTAGAGCAGGTTCAACCAAGCCTGACAGCCTGATTTGGATCTACAGGATGCACATGGAGGGAGTAGAGAATTGGCTCCCACATGTTATCCTTTAAGCTCCATGTGTACACCGTGACACTTGCATGTCCACTTGTATACACACACACACACACACACACACACACACACACACACACAGAGTAATCAAATATTTCGGAAAGTGTTTTCTTTGTCATTGTTAGCAAATTTAAGAATGAGCAATAGCCTTCTAAACATGTTCATTGTTTTCCTTCAAATAAGAAGAAAAATATATCAAATGTATTATGAATTATCCCTGTAAATATGCAAAACAATCGACCTATTAATTTTGGAATCATGTTTGATTAATAAGAATTGGATGAGTTCTGTGAAATTTATTATTTTTAGCAAGTTTTTTTTTTGCACAGGAAAAAGTCAGTATCTTGAAGGCAATTTCTCTTTTCTGTTATCTTAAGAACAAATTGTTTATCTTAAAAGTAAATAAAATACACATAATACATAAAAACACCCACAATGTCTTCTGCTGTTAAATTAAAAACATAGTGATCTCAGCAAAGTCACTCAGTTTATGAGCAGTAAAAGCAGTGGCCTCCCAAGGACAGGGCCCTGAAGGCCAAGGTCTTTCCTCTGTGGAATGGAACGTTCTTGGCTGCTTTGAGGGAGGCGATTGTCCACTTGGTTCCTGCTCTTTCTTCTCTGTAGTAGTCTAGTACACACCTCCCTTACCCTGTCCGAGCAAGTTGCCTGGACTGCTTTATCTGGATTTTGTATCTGCTCATGAAATGCTCAATGGGAAGATTGCTACGAAACACCAACTGCCATAATAATAATAATAATTCAATATTTACTTAAAAATATAATTAGAACTGGAATTCACACAACTACCCAGTGCCCTATATCTCTCTGGAAAGCACAAAAACAAAAAGTTTATGTAGCACTGGCCTTTTAAAGATATTATACATAGATCAGATACTAAAATATAAGATTTCATGAGGACTTCTATCAACTATCATTTTTTTAAAATGATAATATTTAGATGAAGTTTCTTGATTATAAAGATAGTATTTTATTAGAAATAATCTTAGTTGTGAAATGAAGACAATATGAAGTAAAGATTAAAAACATCTAAGTGGATATGTACACCTCTCCCAATGATATTATGAAGGAGAGATAACAGAAAGAAAGAAATGGAAGGCATGGACAAAAGATAAGAACATTGTGTTTTCTAGCCTTGTGTGTTTATCATCTTTGTATCATGTTATTGCAATGTGTATCTTAATAAGAGTTTATGTTGTTAGTTTTCCAAACTTCTTCCACTGGCTTCCACTGCCATATTTTTATATTAGAAAATTATTGAAATATAAAATAATATTTTTTTTGTGTTTTGATTGGAATTTCTTTAAAAATTTTTACTCATTGGGGCTTCCAAGATTGACACCGATCATATTATATTGAGTGTCATAATACACTACCTAAAAATCTTTTGCTGTTTGAGGGTTCAAATCAATCTTTCATAATATTCTAGTTTTAAGCCAATGAACTATTTTTTAGGATGTCAAATTGTGGATTTTGATTCCATCTAAATGTAGAAAAGTGAACAGTAAAATAGTAAAACAGCTAAGTTTGGCTCAAAATGAGAGATCTTGGTACATAGAAATATGAACTGAAAATAGTATTAACTTTAAGAATCCCAATGTTTGGTAAGGTCCAATGAATAAACTGCATGTAGGAATCTACAGACCTAAACTGCCCACCTATCTAGCTATTAGCCATCCTAATTATATTGCTCTGAATTCACATAGCATTAGAACTTGGAACTCAGGTAGGGATCTCAAACCCAGTCCACCTACCCATTATAATATTCCTGAAAAAAATAACTTAGCTAATGCACAAAACAATAATTTCAAAATAGCAAATTTTTGTTCAAATATATTCAAGAGACTCAATAAGACGACAAATTAATTGAAAACTCAGAAAGGAAAACAAACATTTGAGTAACATAATGTAGACAATTCAAGCCATGAAAATAAAGAGTGGGAATCTTTAAATAAAAGGCAAATTGAAATCAAATGTGATATGAAAAAATCAGGAAGTTAAACACAAAGATCAGGAGAAGCTTCACCAAAAGAAAGGGTCAAGTGGAAAACTTAATATTGTGTGTCACAGACATTATATAAAAAATGAACAAAAGAGTTAAAATGTTAAATCTAACATGACACAGGCATGAAACATGCAATAACTCTGGAATACTATGAAAAACCAAATTTGCAAATTGTAGGTGTAGATAAAGAAGCCACACAAAATCTTTAAAAGAAAATCTACCAAATCTAATGAATGATATGTTTATCAAGATCTACAAGGGACCCAGCAGACCAAATTGAAAAGACCAGAAGTGAAACTCACAATGCCACATTGTAACTCAGCACCAACTTAAGCACAGAACAAAGAAAACATAATGAAAGTTATAGTAGAAGTTTAAATCACATTTAAATGCAATTCAATCAGAATGACACATTTCAATGGAGATTTAAGAAGTGAGAACGGGCCTGGGATTACATTTTACAAATTCTTAAAGAACACTAAAGGACAGAGAATTAGGCCAAAAGACATATCATAACACCCACATGTAGAGAAATTGAGGCTTGACACCATGTGGTAAGGTAAGAGTCCCTAAAGTAAGATCAAGAGGGGTTGTTGGTGAAGCTACAGTAGAGATCATAGCACTTGGAAGATGCCATTTTGTTGTTGTTCTGTAAAAAATGCTATTTTATAATATTGAGTTAGAAAATTGCTTTGGGTAGTATAGAATGCTGACAATAATAATTCTTCCAACCCATGAACATGGGTTGTGCTCATAATTTTCTTGCATTCTCTTCCATTTCATCAGTTTTTAACTTTCACTGTAGAGAACATATAACATCCTTATTCATATAGTACCTCTCTATCACAGTTTCTCCTCCCTTGATTTCCCTCAGTGACCTCTCCCCCATATCCATCCCACTAATTTACTCTCCAGAAAAGAACAGGCCTTTGAGAGATGAAAGCCAATAAAAAAAAACATTGTTAGACTATTTTAATAGGATATGAACATCACAGAGTTCTAGTACAATAAGCTATGATAAAATTCTGTGAAACTTTGATATGGGATAACCTTTTGCGTGCTGTGAATATGTTATATTACCTCTTAATAAAGAAGCTCCTTTGGTCTATAGAAGGATAGAATATAGCTAGGAGGGAAATCCAATCAGAGAGAGAGAGAGAGAGAGAGAGAGAGAGAGAGAGAGAGAGAGAGAGAGAGGGAGGGAGGGAGGGAGGGAGGGAGAGAGAGAGAGAGAGAGAGAGAGAGAGAGAGAGAGAGAAAGTGGAATTAAGGGAGACATGAGAAGCCTTCGGAGAAGCAAGATGTGAGGTAACAAAACACAAACTTCAGGGCAAAATAAAAAAAAATTAGAAATAGCTTAAATTAAGTTGCAAGAGCTAGTTTAATAATCATCCTGTGCTAATACACCAAAAATTATAATTAATATAAGTTTCTGTGTGAGTCTGCTCATAATGAGTTACCAAAATTCCTGCTAAGTAAAGAAGTCTCAAGTTTCCTTCAGAATCAGTTCAGAAACTTTTTTATACATAGGTCTTTAATTTTTATTCTGTGGGGTGAAAATATAGGAGAATTCAAAGTATTGATTGACTCTTCAATATGCTGAACATTTAGCTGCTCTTCTACCAGTGACTATAATTTTTCTGATGTCAAAGACCCTTGTTCTATCCATAGCATTGTAAGTTAACCATTTTAAAGGTAAGGGTGTTGGTATCTTTGAAATACCAACAGCGGTAGTGATCCACTTATGTACAACATCAATAGTCTGTGACTGCTCTTGATAATACCTTTTAATAATTTTCTCAGAGGATTTTTCATTTTATTGTTTTTTTTCTGAGATTGGAGGAAGGTCACTCTATGTTTTACACTGGTACAACAAATCTCGTGCCCATAAATTCATTGCTATATAGTCACACATGGTTTTAGTTTTCCTATCTGTCCTTCTGGCTCTACACAGACAACTCATGTTGTACTTCGTTTTGTCTGAAATAAAGGTCTAATATCTAAAAAATGAATATTTATCTCCTAAAGTGGCCAATCTGGATGCCAAGATTTTGGTGAAATTATTGTTACATCTGCACCTGTGTCTACCAAACCCTCAATTTCAGTGCCTCTCTGTTCCTTCACTAATGTAAAGGCCATACAAGAACAAATTGATGCTTCCTTACTGGTGGTTGTTCCCTGGAAATAATTACTATTTCCACAAAACTTTCAACTGTACTTGAGGATTGTAAGGGTTGTGAGTTGGTTCAGGGTACTGGGCTGTCTGTTTCTTTCTGGTTTTTCTCATTGAATGTAGCTTCTGAGTCACTCTGAACAGTTAACAGCATGCCTAAGGTGGTATTAGACATAGTTATTAAAGTCACGTGTCCTGTTTTCTGCAGTTGTCCAGCATCCTTACACTTCCTTTATTAAATATTAAACATGTTCTTTTTTTCTTATTCTGATGTTTCATCTCTGCTCCCAGCCTACCTTCTTCCCTGAAAGTTCTAACATTAATTTTTAATAGATGATTCTGTCCTTTAAGACCACTCTGCTTTTAGTTCTGTGGATAGAAAGAGCTTAAGTTTTGTTTTAATTATATTTGTTCATTTGTTTTTAAATCTACATTCATTGGCATTTCTGAACAGTAAGTATATCTCATTATTGTTCTCCAAGGTAACTGGAACAAAGCCTTCCCTAGCTAAGCCATCTCCCAAGCCTGACTAATGCCTTCTTTCCAGTTTTTTTTAAGTAATTTTATTAAATTATAAAAGTTTCCATTTCTGCCCCTCCTCCCACCACCCTCCCACTCCCCCCACTCCCTCTCCTCCTCCCTCTCCATCCCTAAGAGCAGTCAGGGTTTCCTGCCCAGTGGGAAGTTCAAGTTCCTCTCCCCTCCGTCCAGGTCCAGGAAGGTGAGCATCCAAACAGACTGGATCCCCAAAATCCAGTATATGCAGAGGAAACAAGTCCCAGTGTCATTGTCAATGGCTTTTCAGAAAGACTCCGGGCCAGCCACATTCAGAGAATCCGGCCATATTCAGAGAATCTGGTTGGATTGCGTCCTCGTTCAGTCCCAGTCCAACTGGCCTTGGTAAACTCTCATTAGATCTGTCCCCTTGTATCAGTGGGTGATAGCATCCCTCGCAGTCCTTATTTCCTTTTTCATTTTCTTCCTCCTCCTGCTCCTCATTTGGACCTTGGGGGGCTCAGTCCGGTGCTCCAATGTGGGTTTCCGTCTGTATCGCCATCCATCGTCGGATGAAGGTTCTCTCTGATCTTGCCTTCTTTGCTCACGTTCTCTTTCCTTCTGCTTCTCGTTTGGACCTAGGGAGTTAAGTCCAGTGTTCTGATGTGGATCTCTGTCTCTATCTCCATCCATCGCCAGATAAAGGTTCTGGGACTCTTGTCTTCTGAGATTGAATTGAGACTTCTAATGGTAATCAGTAAAACTGTTCTTTGTGTGTGAAGATTTTATCTTGCAGTGGCCTTGAACTCAGACATAGACACTGGTATTTCACTCTTACGCATCTTGAGAAAACTCATTAGAATGTAAAAAGTCAGCCTCACAATCACATTGGAAGAAAATGGTTGTAGGTCCCCTTATACTTCAACTTTTGGGAAGCAAACAGGATCATAACAAGGTAGATTACAACCTCTCACACTTAAGGGAGAGTCTGCACCGGCAGCAGTGAGCAACCTGTGTGTGTATTAATGGCAGAACAGAATCCACTTTAAGAATGAAAATGAAACAAATTTCCATGAGGCTGTGTATTTACAGTTCTGTGCAAATTCAGAATTTGATGTTTCATGTAATTGACCTGAGGATGTGACAGCCTCCCCACTCACACGCACAAAGCCTTTCTGCTTATACTTTCTTGTTGGCAGAAATATACTTTCATTCCCTGCTTTGAAGGAACTCAGATGACTTCTGTCAAATAACCCCACAGAAGAGTTACACCAGGGTGTTAAAAATATTCTTTTAAAAAAAATCAGTTCAAAAGCTACAATATTTTAAAATTAGCAACAGTAACTCACAATACATTGCCATCAATGTCCATTAGTGAGATTTAATTTGTCATTTTCAATTTGACTCTCTATGACTGTATATTATTTAGGAGCTAGTAATCTATAAAAAATGAATGTATGTTATTTGAAAATGAAACTATATAGAAATTTTTTTGTTTTGATATTATATGATAACAATACATTAAGTTATATAGTTATATTTCTTTTCCAAGTAATTCTGTTCCATACAACAGAGCAAAAGTAGAAAGTTTTGAAGCATGGAGAGATGGCCTGGAGGTTCAGAATGCTTGCTATGTAAACATGAAGACTAGATTTTAGATGACAACTCCCAGGACAGAAGATGGACATGTCCGTAGACACACCCACTACTTCCACTTTACCGGAGATGTAATGCTGTCTATCCTAGCTGGAAACAAACACACATATACAAACACCAAAACAAAACACAAGTCCTGGCTTCAGGTAGAGACTCTACCTCAAAGGAACAATTAATGAAGGATAATACACACTGCTCTTCTGGGCACCTGACATTCACAGATACACATGTCTGCACACACACACACACACATACACACACACACACACACACACACACACACACGTTCATACACTATACACACATATACCACTCAGCCACATATATAACGAAGGAGTTTTGGACTATTATACAACCAACTCATTCAGAATTCAAAGAATAATTAGTAAAAAAAAATTCTTGCTCATGATTTAAAAGATGTATTTCTCTGTAGAGATATTTATTTATAGTCTAATGTTAGGAGTATAAAATTCATGATTATCTTTTTATGTCTTTTCTTAAAGACTGTGAGTGAATTATGATAGGCAACACATTTATTTTCACACATTGTATACTAGAATTAGTTTTTATAAAACTATAAATATAGAAAATAATTGTTTTTTATTTTAAACACACTGAAATTTTTTATCTCTAAGAATTCCTTGGGAAAATAAACTTCTCAGCCAAAGGAAGCATTTAATTTGTATGTACGCCATTAATAAATTTAAAAAGTACTAAATAAATACATGTTTTTGGAGGCGTCAATAATGGAATATTGTATGCTCAACTCATCATATAAAAATACAAAATTCATCCACACTAACAGAAAATAATAACTTCATGAAATTCACTATAAAAATTCACTAAAAAGATAATATGTATCTAAACTTCATATAAAATATTGTTAAATTTACCACCTCCATTTCCTTTTATGATAGTTCCTTTTCATAACTAAACACATAGTAAATTTATTTTTATAATTTATAACAAATATCTTATAATTTAAGATAATGTGAGATTTCATGACAAAACTACAATATTTACACACATTCAGATCACAATATAGTGAATAGCTCGAAGGATATAGGAAATAGATAGTGACAATCTGGTAAAGTACTAAAAAGTATCTTTTAAAGTATTTGAATGCTTTACGACAGGCATTTAATATCTAACATATTAAATCATCATTTTCAGGGAGTTTTAGAAAGGACATATAAAAAAGGACATACAACCCCCCAAAAGAAGAGACAATAGACACCAGGAGAGGAAGACTATCTGAATCAGCTGAGCATAGCTCTTCTCATATGAGCTCACAGAGACTCACAGCAACCACAAGGCCTGAACTGGTCGGCACTAGGTCTCTTTCGTATATACTGTTACTTTCAGTTTAGTATTTCATGGGATTCCTGAGTGTATGAATTGGTGGGTCTCTGATTCTTCTGTTAACTCTTGGGCACTTTTCCTTCTGTTGGTTTGCCTTGTCCAACTTCAATGTGATGGCTTTTGCTTTATCTTATTTTATGTTGTGGAATATTATTTTAAGATGAGTTACATTTGTTTATGTTGTGGTACACTTGTTACAATGATGTAAAGATGTGCTTGTGGCATTATTTTATTCCACATTTACTTAACTCTGTGAAGCTGTGTTACTTTGCCTGTTTAAAACACCTGATTGGTGTAATAAAGAGCTGAATGGCCAATAACAAGGGAGAAGAAAAATAGGCGAGGCTGGCAAGCAGAGAGAATAAACAGAAGGAGAAAACAGAGAGCAGGGGATTCAAGAGATCAAGGAGTAAGAGAGAAAGATGATTCAAGAGACCAATCACTCAGCTAGATAGCCAGCCATGAAGTAAGAATTAAAGAAAGATATACAAAAACAGAGAAAGGCAAAAACCTAGAAAAATAAGGTAGATGGGATAATTTAAATTAAGAAAAGCTGGTTAGAAATAAGTCATATTAAGGCTGGGCATTTAAAAGTAATAATAAGTCTCTGTGCAATTTATTTAGGAACTGGGTGGTGCACACCTCCCAAAGATGCAAAAAGTAAAAAATGAAAAAAATTGCAATTATATTTTCTTTTGTTATTTATTAAAAGCACATTCATTTCAACAGAGAGACAGAAGATAATGGTCAGGATAGGATGGTAAGTGGGGTGGAACTGGAAGAATTAGAAAGAAAAACTATAATCAAGATAGATTATAAGAGAAAAGAATCTTTTTCTTCAGGTTTTATTATTATTATTATTATTATTATTATTATTATTATTAAAAATGTTCACCTCCTCCCATTTCTCTCCCCCTCCCTCCAAACCCCCTCCCCCGTCCCTCTCCAGTCCAAAGAGCAGTCAGGGTTCCCTACCCTGTGGGAAGTCCAAGGTTCACCCCCTGCATCCAGTTCTAGGAAGGTGAACATCCAAACAGACAAGGTTCTCCCAAAGCCAGTACATGCAGGTCATTCGAACTTCTTTAGTTGAGAATTCTCTGTTCTGTTCAGAGTCCCATTTTTTAAATGGGTTAATTAGCATTTTAAAGTCCAGTTTCTTGAGTTCTTTACATATTTTGGAGATCAGACCTTTGTCTGTTGCAGGATTGGTGAAGATCTTCTCCCAATCAGTAGGTTGCCGTTTTGTCTTAATGACAGTGTTCTTTGCTTTATAGAAGCCTCTAAGTTTTAGGAGGTCCCATTTATTCAATGTTGCCCTTATTGTCTGTGCTACTGGGGTTATATATAGGACGTGGTCTCCTGTGCCCATATGTTGTAGACTACTTCCTACTTTCTCTTCTTTCAGGTTCCGTGTGTTCAGATTGATATTGAGGTCTTTAATCCATTTGGACTTGAGTTTTGTGCATGGTGATAGAGATGGATCTATTTTCATTCTTCTACAGGTTGACATCCAGTTCTGCCAACACCATTTGTTGCTTCAGTCTCTGTGAGCCCCTTTAAGCCCAGCAATAGTCTTAGCCATGCTGTAAACAGCTCAATAAGATATATAGGCCTTTTGATATTGTTTGATCTGATTATTATAAAATAAAAAGAAATGACATTACAGTGATGATAACCATTATTGTCTATTATAGCCTAAAACCAATAAATGAATTTAAAGTGTTAAAACAGATTGAAACAAAATGTTACTGTGTATGAGACATTATAAAAATATTAAAAAGAAATGTTATAAAAGATCTCAAGAACACACTTGCCTCTGACTGGAGCAGATGGTTTCATGTCAAAAGAATTTGGAATTCTCAGAAAGATAGGTGGAATTTTGACAGGTGCCAAAGATGTAAAAGCATTGCAGGGGAAAGTCACAACATTAAAATAGAGATTTTTCAAGCATGTACAAAGAATATTAAAAGTAATGACCAGAGACTTCAATATATGAAAGCGTTTTCAAAGTAACCACAATTATAATTATTCTCAGTGTCTTATTAATGATTGTATTTGTAAATTATTCTTTTGTAATCTAGAAATTAGTTGATTCAAACAGTAATTGTCTATTCATATTTAAGTCAAGAACTTTACAGAGGTTTAAGTTTGGTAGTTTGGTATGAAATTACAGTCAATATGTGAGCTGTCACTGAAGTTTGTGATGTTTTGACCATGCCTGGAGGATACACTCCAAACTGATTTATTCATATTCCCATTATTATGGGACTCCTATCCCTTGTTATAGGATTTTTTTCCTTGTGCAACTTGAACATCCTCATCACTTGGCAAAAAGTCATTATTTATTCTGGAGAAAATAAGATATAACTCTTAATGCTTTATTATTATCTAACTTAAAAGGTTATCATAATTTTTAATTATTCCTTGAAATCTTCCTTTATTGGAGGTGACGAATATAGATCTAGGAGGTGGACGTCATTGACTCCATTTCTGAAAGCTCACTACCAGAGCTGTCTTTGTGCTTAAAATAAAGCCATAGCCCTTAGTTAAGTCCATGTTAGTATAAGATTCCAAAAACATGTTACTCATTAAAGTAAGAGGCATATCTATCAGAAAATCCCATTCTCATGAACTTACCTATTTAGTCACACAGAATGAGAAATGCTTACTTTTCTGTTATAAGTCTCTCTGGGAAGCCTTAATTTGGAACCATCATAAAGAACTTAGAGTTTGAGAAGTTGCCTGAAAACTTGTGAGATGCTTAATCTAGGGACGATTTATGAAGACTCAACTTGAAATTGATTAGGAAAGGCACTGCTACTTCTCAGTGTCACCAGGTTCTGAACCTAATGCAGCCAATAGCTCAGGCGATAAAGGGCAACAGAGAACAACAACAACAACAAAACTGAATTGCTGCTACCTTTCAAATATTGTTTACTGATCTCAGTTTCAGGTTGCATTTTCAAATCCTAAGTAGTTCATATGGCTTTATTTGGCCTCTCACATTTATTGGTCCCAAGTTCAATCAAATGAACTGCTGAAAGTTAAAACCTGAACTAGCTCATGTGCTGAACAATGAACTCAAAACAAGCCTAGGGCAGCAAACAGGATCTTAATTGCTACTGCTATTTCTCCAGTGCTTTGCCCTCTAGGTGACTGTGTGACAAGAGGTCTCAATGAATTAAGAATAGTGGAACAAAATTCCTGGGCACCAATAGTAACTCCCCTGCCTGTTATCTCTCAGGCAGGGCCCTCCTTAGCTCAGGTAATCCTACTTAACACAGTCACCTGGAGGTGTTAAGAGATTATGGACTGCCCTCACTTCAGAGGTCTCTTGAAGAGGCATGGGGGGAAATAATCACATTACCCTGGCCATTATTAAGCATTTATTGAATGCCACTGGAGGGCTAGCCATTACAAGAGAGTATCCATTTTGCACACATTAGAAAATGTATATGCCCTTTACCTCAGAAGCATATTAACAGCATTGCTCTTCCTGTCATGTTTGCTTTCATTTCCTATGGAATCTTTGGGGACTTCTTAGGTGGTAAAGGGCACATTTGATTGTTTTTCTAGGATGAACTTTCATCCTCCCTGTCAGTTCATCCCAGTTGGGAAATATGTCTATTCCCAGAAATGATCTCCTTCCTCAGCCATTTCTACAGTGTCAGGAAGGCAAACATTCATTTCATTCTACACAGTTTAACGGGAAAAGTAAAGTAGAGGAGCAATAACTGTTTGCATTTGCTTCTGCTTAGCCTTGAAAGCATGCAACATTTCAAATGTGACTTTTGTAGATTTTGGAGTGTCCCAGGCATATTTGTACAAAGTACTTCTTGAGAAATCCCCGGTGCCCAGTAAGCACACCCACAGGGTTGGTTCAGGATGTTTTTCCCGAGCTGAAGGTGAATAACCTGTGAGGCAGAGTCATTTAGCTTCTTCTGGCTTTGCCATCAGTAATTATTTGAGACCATTTGAACATAGGCCATCAGCATGCATATATGCTGTTTTTATTTTAGCAACTTGGTTGGAATCTGGGAAGAAAAACCTACTAAAGAAATTTCTACCTGTAATTTTGACATTTGATATTGTATACAAACATGATTTTAAAATTTTGAAGATGAGATTTAGTGTGTTCATTCATATAGGGGTATTGTAACCTACATGATAAACACTATAACTTTATGCCGGGAAAGTGTATGGTCATTATTAGTTGCACAAGCCTCACTGGTGCCAAGGGTTTCTTATATTAAAATTCTAAACCCCTACTCACAGCGTAATCTCCCCGCAATGCCTCTGCAATTTCCAAACTCAAAAAAATACCTTATACAATTTTTTGTTTAAAACTGAAAGACATAAAAATTTTACACCATTTAAAGGATGGAAAACATCATTTCCAACATAATAATCATTCTTGCCTTTAGTTGTACACTTTTGATAGTGTCCCAAATATTTAACCATAAAATAGCAATTTGGCCATATTTTTCTCATCTTCTACTTATTTCAATAGTACAAGATGAAGATATTTTCATCCCATTTTTATTTACTTCATTGCACAATACACAAGTGAATATCATGTTCAAAATTATGCTGTTTTAGAATGCTTTATACAATTAAATATATTTTGTTTCGCAGTTACCCTTATTTTCTAGAAGCATGGAATTTATTTCTTCCTTTAAATTGTCTACTTATACTCTATTTGCAGAAGCAGACAAGAAAGGATAACACAGTTGTTTGTGTACAATTGCGAATGTGTGCATATGTTCATGAATTTTCATATACCCACATATTTAATAATACCTCTATCTATCTATCACATTTTCTAGAACTACTGTAGAAAGAAATACTGCTTTCTTAATTTGTTTTGTTTTATTTTGTTGATTATAAGAAGACAGAAAGATGAACCTACTGAAAACTATGATATGAAAGTTAAAGAACCAACTCAAATCATGTACCTTGATGGGCATGAGTAGTGTCATAAAAAAGCAAAAACGAAGTCTTTCTCACGTTATTTGAAGCTGTGGACAAGCTTTTCCCCTTGAATTTTTCAGTTTGATAAGGCAAATGAGTATCAATTCTGGAACTGTCCTTTGTAGTTGGTTTCTGTCTCTTGTAGTTCTAACAAACATACTCTTTGTTTCCCAAAATATCACTTTTAGCCTTCCAGGGTATCCAGTAAATTTTATTGGCTAAGTATACAGCACCATATTAATCATGCTATATGTACCTGACAGATTAATGATTTAAATTGAAATAAATCATAAATATCACATTATATTATTAAACATTAACTCACTTTTAATTTACAACAGAATAGCCCAAGCTACACACATTCTTCAGATTGCACAGTCAAATTTCGAGCAGATATTTAGTATATATATAATGAGTTTAAATTGTTATTCAAGTGCAGAGAGTGCTTGTGTAAACTCTCACTGTTCTCCTTCTGTTTCTAAAGTAAATTCCTGCAAGGGAAATTATACCTTCAAATTGAGTGCTTTCAAAATAGAAAAATATTAAACATGTGATCTTCATCAGAAGTCTTTCACTTTGAAACTTCACTCTGCCATTAAAACCTTCAGTCCAGTCTTCCTCAATTCTGTGTTTGTATTTTTGTATTGTACATCTAGGTAGTTTTAGTTTGATTTTTTTGGGTGGGAATTAGTTAAGAGTCTCTTTATGATTTAGTTCAGATTCTTAGTCTTAAAGAAGAACAAAATTCCTTTTTGGATTCTTACAAAGAATACATTTATCTTTATTTTTATCCTCCTATTTTCCTAGCTATCCAACTGCATATTTTTAAATTTTGGCTTCATTTCCCCCATATTTTCTATTTTTTGACTTAAAAACTTTGGGTTCTTTTTTGTCCTCAAGATTGTCATTTGGATGGTGTATTTCTTTCTTTAATTTCAAGTAGAGGATTCACACAGGTTTAAAGAAAATCATGAGACTAACAATGGTAAAAAAGGCCAGTGCCTTTCTAATGTTCAGATGGTAAGACCAATTAATCGGAACACCGTATTTTGGGTTTCGTTGATATACTTTATATATTCTCATGATACTCATAAAAATATTTTATTACATATTTTATAACAAGAAATTGTTGGCTACGCTTCTGTTTTTGTCAGAATCTTGACAGTTTCCTTAGGTAGTTAGTTTTCATTCTTAACTGCTTCCTCATAGTTCACATATTTTCTTCATTTGAAAATTTATGTCTATTAAATTTTCCCTGGAATACAATATATGTTTAGCTACATGGATAACATCATTCCATATCTAAAAGTCACATAAAATAAACTTTTATAAATAAATTATTTAGAAATTGTGGACTTCAGTTTACTCAGGTTTTCTTAAGTACTGCTATATTATTTTCTTACATATAAAATTTTTTTCCTTCATTTTCTTTGTTATTCAATTTTTTCTTTAAATGTTTTGAGAAAATTCTGAATTATTTATAAAATAAAAAATTCCCAGGTTTATTATTATACTTATCCCTTGTTTGCTTTGCTCTATTCCCATTATATAAAGACGTCTAACACTGTAGGAGTCATCAGGGTGTCTTTCCTATCATTTACATTTGGTCCCTGTGGTTCCAGTGTTTGACTTTCTTAGGTGTATCATTAAGCATATTTGGATATTTACTACAAGTGTTAGATGGTATCCTTTGCTACTATTGTATTTTTTTCCCTCTTTTCCATGTTTTGAATTAGTTTCTTGCTTATTCTCTGTCACTTTCATTGTTTTCCTTGTAATAAATTTCTGAATTTAAGCACTGTCATTTAATTCTATCATACCCTCGTCTCTTTCCGTACATCTTTCCTAACTCACTCTCAGGGTCTGTTTTAGTTTTCCTCTGTAACATTGCCTCATATTTTATCTTCCCAGCAATTTTCTCAGTACATGAAGAGATGATGGAATCTGGAAATTAGGACTTTATGTAATAAATTCTCTCTAAACCATGGAGTAGTTGCCTGTATTTTTAGTGTTAATTGATTTGATTCTTTCACATCTAAGCTCCATAGTAAATGTTAGTTTCTATTTTATTCAATCGTCCTCAGAGATAAAATATAATTTGACACTTGCTTTGCACAAAATAATGTAAACCAATTCTTCTCATGTACTGGGTGAAACTAGAATTTTTCTTTAATCTAAAATTTTACTATCAGATGATACAATTTAATGATATTTTTAATGAATTTAACACAGAAGGGAAAACTTAGATTTTGCATATATTTTTGGAGCTGCTCTGCAAATTCTGCCTTGGGATTATATTCTTTGACTAATACTGTATCTGATATCCATTTTATTAGTAAACCTAAATTCCCTTTATTTCCTTACAGGTTAGAAAGTCACATCTGATGCCAAAATGGGTTTTATATATATATATATTTGTTTATATTTGTGCACACCAAGAAAGAGCATGGGACAAAGAAATTGTGCACCACACATAAACCTGGTGCTCATCACCACTGCATTCATTTTACTGTGTTCCAAATTGGTTACTATATCTAAATTGGAAGCAAATAATTTAAAAAAAAGTAATGTTCTTACTTACCTGAAATTCCTCTGATACTTTCCATTTTCTCTTTCATCTTCAAAAAATACACGTAAACTATTATTATTACTTGCATATGTGTGCAAAGTGAATATATAAACTGTATGTAGGCTAAGTCAAGCTATTTCATTTACACATTAACTTATATATGTTTTAGTAAGAACACTGAAAATACAGTTAGAATTATTTTAAGTATGTCAGACATTGCAAATAGGTGTGGTCGCTATCATGTATCAAAAATTTGTATATTGTTAAAGATTTATCTCCTTTGGCTGACAACTCTCTAACCTCCTTCCCTACCAATATTGTATGACTGTCATTCAATGCTCTACATGTGAGAGCTTGACTTTTTTAAGTAGTTATAAGAATGATATTATGCAAAATTTATCTTTCTTTGTTTGGTTTATTTCAGTTAACATATTGCTCAACAAATTCATCCATCTGGCTACAAATTATACAACTCCCTTGTTAAAGTCGAATAGCCCACTATGTACATAATATTTTAATATGTGTACTATACCTTCATTTATCCATCAATGCACACTTTGATTGGTTCTGTGCTATAAATTATGCTATGTTGAATACAGTAGCGCATGTCTCTTTGCCATACTGATTTCAATTTCTTTGGCTATGTATACCCATTATTAGGATTGCTAGATCATATGGTAGATTTATTTTTAATTTTTGATGAAACATCAAATAGTTTTGTAAATGACAATGAATTTAGACTTTCACCAGTGTATATGCTCCCCTCATTTTCCCAACCTTAATAACCCTTGTTATCATTTGATTTTTAATTATAGCCATTCTAACTATTGTGTGATCAAACCTCATTCTTGTTTTAAATTGCATTTCCCTGAAAAATCAATGATGTTGAGCAATTTTCTTATACTTATTTATCATTTCTTTGTCTTTTTTTTTCAGAAATGTGTATTCAGATCAAATATCACTTTTACTATCTACATAAGTGCTCTTTATTAGTTAATCAATCAACTAATATAGTTTAGGTTTGGGTTGACTTCGTTTTACATTTTGGTTAGTAAAACTTAATCAGATATTTGTCTTTCAAATGTGTTCTTCCATTCTGTATGACCACTTCATTTCCAAGATATGACAGTCTTTCAAGTGTATGCATCTTTTAAAGTGCTAGGAATAAGGTGGTCTGCTGGCATGTTCTAGATTATAAAAATGCTCCAGTACACAAAAATTTTCTATCACTGTAAACATTTAATTTGTAGTTCACCAAGTTTCTATAGTTTACCGTGCATGGTAAGTGAGGCAATAGTATCAAGTAACCATATACAGTTATATTTTATAAAAAGCCAGTTCTTCTCCCTTATTCTAAATTGACACCCAGTTTTACTTCCTACATATAAAAAATATACAAAGCATACATATGAATGAACAGCAAACCTACAGGCTACTTAAATGGGGTAATTAAACTCACTCTTTAACAAATGGTATTTTAATCAGAATTTCAAGCATCTTATTTTTCTTATCTTTTTCTAAATGTGACTGATCTTGTTGGATTAAAAAAAATTAACCTATTCCCTTAACTTTCTATAATACAAAAAATACATTTGGTAAAGAGTGGTTTGGAATAAAGCTCAAATTTATAACTTACTGTGTTTTATAAGATTGTGAAGCATCCTGCTTAGGACTCAAGATAAGCAAGAATATAAATAATATAAATTGTAATGAGTTGAGAAGAGACACATGAAAACTGTAGCACAATTTTAAAAATGATCTCTGCATTCAGCAAAAATCAGTTTCATTTCTGTTTGTGCACACTCAGTCTTTGTTGTTGTTCATCTGTTCTCACTGAGGATATTTCTAATTAGCATGATATTTATAACACTCTTTATAATTTCATAAACAATAGGTGGAAGCAGGCCTTACGAGTGAGGGTTGTATTTAATTTTTTGTATATAGTCAGTAATGAGGTAATATATAATCTACTGAAAATTCTACAGTTTTAATTTCCAAATTTGAAAGTTCCACTAGATTTGCTAATCATGTTGGTTTTCAACTATGTAAAAACATTTTCTCTGACAAATTATCAGTAGATAATGGAATATATGTATGATTCAAGCATAGATATATTTATATTTATATATTTGAAATATATATGTACACATATATACATTGGTGTTTTCCTTTATTGTTTGTTTAATAATCTATAGATCTGCATTTTTTCACTAGTTGCCAGTTCTTATCTTTGTGTATTAAGATAGGTTTACTGATTTTTATACTGTATCTTGCGAATAATCTTAAAATTTTATTTTTATTAGTAATTCTAAAACACTGATGTACAAGAGAACTGTCAGAAAAGCTCTCTGATATTAGTGTGTAATCTGAAAGATGAAAGCAACAATGTGCTTCCAAAGTTCCTAAAATGATCTGAAGCCATTCTAATATTAACAAATTTAATTTTTGTAAAGAATTCATGAGAAAAGTCTAAATATTATTGCAAAGCTACATTATTGTACAAGTCTATATAATTCAAAATGACTTGCAAGAATCAATTATACAATGATAAGCAAAATATTCAGGCTAGCAAAGCTCTCTTAACAAAATAGACACCCAAATGCCAGTGGACAAAGTGTGCTGACAAGCAAGAGTGCGAAACCACATTGCTGTTTATGACGTGATGTGTCTGACTCCACGCTATAACTCTAAATTATGGAAAGGATTAAAACTTCTACAGTCTTAGAAGAAAGCAGACATGCAGAACAGCTAACTTGCACATCGATATTTATTTAAAGTCTAACTGTTCTGTTGCCTTCAAGAGACTTTAAAACACCAGCTCAGTGCTTCTACACATCAAGATGATATGAGTAAATGGAGTAATTAAGTCACGTTGCATGGAGAAAATCAGGATCCTAGCAATTATTCCAGTTTAGGACAATAAGTTTATTTATCAATGTCTACTGCTCCACAGTTCGAATAAATCGTTTTCTAATTGAAGCGTCTGACTCGCAGTCCATGGCTATCAGGAAAACATGACCATTCAACCCACACTGAGATTTACACCTTAGCTCCAGACAGGCTCCAGTGTAATATGTGACCTCCAGCCTGGATGACAGAACGCTGATCTTTAATCTGACATTAAAACAAATTATTGGGAAAAAGGAACCCTACTAAGGAGGGCTTAAAATGTTTGCTTTTATTGTCTTTCACATGAAAGTGAGCTGTAGATTAATACTTTCATATATCATTGTTAAAACGTTTAATTTTCTTTTGTGTGCTTTTGGACTGTGTGTTGTTGATGAACCCATCTCAGTCATCCCAATTTACATGTGAATTCTACAATATTTTGAAATCTTATTGTAGGTGTTCACCTTTAACAGTTCTGTAATGTGGAATTCTAATTGGGGGATTCAGTGATATATATATATATATATATATATATATATATATATATATATATATGAATAGTTTACCTCATGTTTATTTAATATATCTTCTAGATTTGCTAATTTGATGATTATGCCCCCAAAAAAGAAAAGGATATTTCCACTTTCTGGAATGACTGAAAATAACATTCAACTTAGTTGAGCCTAAATTTGTGGGTAACTGTTGGCCCTTCCCATATGGGATATATTTAAATACTCCCAAGTCTGTTGTTTTCTGCTCTTTTTATTTTCAGGGGGAAAAGAAGGATTTCCAGCCAAATACAGACTGTGTTCTAACAAAGATGATACTGGGGTACTGGAATGGGAAAAAGGAAACTCAGCCTGAAGTATCATTAATATCCCTCTTTCTATGCCCCATGTTTCTAAATTTTTCAAATTTAAACAGTTGCACAGAAAAAATAGAGTAGCCTAAAAATTTCATAAAATTGATCCCAAGTCTATTCAAAGAAGTTCATCCAAAGCAAAGCAGTCTCTCCCCAGTTTTGAGGCCTGCTGTGAATACGGAGGTCTTTCAGTGGCATATGTGTGAAAATAAGGCACCATGAAGACGCTGGCTTATGTACTTTGCTCCTTCTGTCTTGTTTAGCAATAAGACTGGTGTAATCTCCTTTGTCCTTTCTCATTCTGAAGCTCTCCAGACTCTTCCCCTAAGATATTACAGTGTTTGAGAACCAATAGCTTTTAGTACAATTAGACATAGTGATATTTCATTGAATATATATTCATTTGTTCATTCTTCAGAGTGCTACTGTGATAATAAAGTGAAAAAATAAATATTGTGGTCAGATTTACCTAATTATGATTGCTTAACTGTGGAACAATAGGCAAATTGCCTGACACAGGGACCACCTTCAAGTTCAATTATATATGACAATATATTGGAAGTATTTATTTATTTATTTTACAGCCCTGCCATAGTTTCCCCTCCCTCCTCTCTGCCCAGTACCTCCTCTAATGCCCCCATTGTTCCCACCCCCATTCCACTTTTCCTCCCTTTCTGTTTAGGAAAAAGGCAGGTCTCCCATGAGTATCAAAAAAAAAAACATGGCATATCAATAAGGCAATTGATATGCCTTAGACTTGCAGGAAGTCTAAGCACCAAGACTAAGACTAAGTGTTAATGTCGGGCAAGGTAACCCAGTATAAGTAGTGGGGTCCCAAAAGCTAATAAAAGAGTCAGAGACAGTCCCTGTTCCTCCTGTTAAAAGTTCATAAGAGGACCAAGGTATACAACATGCATGCAAAGGGCCTAGTTCATTCCTATGCAGACTCCCTAGTTGTTGGTTCAGTCCCTGTGAGACCCTATAAGTCCAGGTTAGTTGATTCTGGGAATTTTCTTGTGATATCCTTGACCTCTCTGGCTCCTACAGTCATTTTACCTTCTTTTTTGCATGATTCCCCAAGTTCTGTCTAATACTCGGTTGTAGTTCTGCATGTTTCCTTCAGTTGCTAGATGAAACCTCCCTGATGACGATTAGACTAGGCACAAATCTTTGTGTATAACTTAATGTAACAGGCCTTTCTTCCGACTGCCAGCTGCCAAATAATGGCATGGAGACTTCTTATCAATTATAAATGCTTGACCTTAGCTTAGACTTGTCACCAACTCTTAAAACTATTAAAACTTAAATGAACCTATTTATATTAATCTATCTTTGGCCATGTGGATAACCCCAGTATCATATATCTGACTTCCTCCACACCTCACTGGTGGATGAATCCTCTGCCTTTCATATTCTTCCCAGAGTTTCTATGTGCCCAGAAGTGCCACTTATCTTCTCTTGCATAGCTATTTGCCATTCAGATCTTTATTGAACCAATCAGAAGGTATCTTAGGCAGGTAAGATAATACAGCAACACATCTTCACATAGTGTGATCTAATATCCAGCAACGGGGAATGTCATTAGTCATCATTACATTGACATTTTTGTTTCCTCCTATCATGTTAAGTTCCATCCTATGTCTCTGGAAAACCTAAGGGTCTTGGTGCTCCAGGAAGTTTCAGGAGTGGGTTTACTCTCATGGCATGGTCTTTAGACTAGACTGGGTCATTGGTTACCCATTCTCTTAATCTCTATGCCACCCTTACCATACCACAACCCATAGGCTGGACTTAGTTAAAGGTTATGCAGTTGGCTGAGTTGGTTTCCTCCACTTGAAGTCTTGCCTAACTACAGGAGATGGCCAGGTCAGGCAATATATCTGCTAAAGACTAGGCTCAAAACCAAGAATATGAAAGTATTGGAAATATTAATGAACCTATCCTATAGAAAATGGAGGTAAACTGAGTGTCATGATCACATCATGGTCTAAACTCTAAAACCAAGAGGGTTTGTGCAGTGGAGTAAAAATGAAGCAACTTCTCATCTTGAATTTATTTATAAAACTGTTAAGTAGTAAATTGGAGTTAATATTTAAATGCTTACCATAAAAGTCATTATAATAATTAAATGATATGAAGAGAGATAAATCACCTAGGATGTTCTTCACACAAAGTAGGCCTATAAGTATTTGTAAGTTTAAAACATAATTGAATGTGATATTTGTGAGCATAGACAATGGGGGTGAAAATATTTCAGGGTCTAATACAGAAACAGAAAGAACAGTTGTAAAGATATTGCACTTTTCTAGTAAAATTATTAAAATCTTCACAGTGAGCTACAAATCTGGTATGAAGAATTAACATTGAGTCCTTGAGCTCACAACGAACCTTGGTCTCTTAGTAGGGTATCCTCAAACTTGAGGTAGGAGAACACAGGAAATTAAAAAAAAAATATTTTGAACATAAAAGTTTGCTTCCTCTGTACATCACCACACAGGTAAAGATGCATATATCTTAATGTCCTGAGATGTGCTGGGTGTTTAGTTAGTGACATGTTCTACACTCTAGAATCTGTAGTCATGTAGATAGTGATAGCAGTAATCCTGGAGTGGAGAGCAGAGACCATTGCTTTCATATCAGATGAAGATTCTACTGTAAACAGAGACTGCACTTTCACTTCCTGGATGCCCAGACTTGAATAATCACACAGAAACTGTATTAATTACAACACTGGGTGATGTCTCAGGCATACTACTATCGTTAGCTAATACATCTTAAATTAACCCATTTCTATTAGTCTATCTAATGCCATATGGCTTTGGTGTTACCTCATTTTCTATATGTCTTGTTTCCTCAGTGGTTGACTGGCATCTCTTTGACTCTGCCTACTCTCTCTCTCTCTCTCTCTCTCTCGCTCTCTCTCTCTCTCTCTCTCTACATATATATATATATATATATATAATATTAATATATATATATATTCAGATTTCCCACCTGCCTGTACTCTGCTAAACTATTGGTCAAGACAGCTTTATTCATCAACCAATAAAAGCAACACATATACAGAAGACATCCCACATTACTCTACAAGTCTGCGTAAAGAGAAACTGAAACATGAAAACTGAAATATTGAAAGATTTTATGGTAGCCTCAAGAAAGATTAATGAAGGTCTGTAACACAATGACTAAAAACCCAGAGACAGATATTGAAGTTCAATCTGAACGTCAGAAAAGCAAAACAGCTAGTAACTGACTTTTACCTCTACCTCAGTCTGAAACAGTGATCCTACCTACAGGAATCTCCGAATGAGATTGTGTCTCTTTCCTTGCTCTCTGTCTCTGTACTCCCTTTCTCCCATCCCCCTCACCTTACACCCTCACTTCTCCTCTTACCCACATGCTCCCAATTTTGTCAGAAGATATTGTCTATTTCTCCTTTCCAAGGGGCTCTATATATGTTTCATTTAGGGTTCACTGTCTTAGCTTCTCTAGGGTTGTGGACTATATAGGCTTGTTAACCTTTGCTTTACAGCTAGAGTCTACTTATGAGTGAGTAGTGCTATATTTATCTTTTTCAGTCTGGGTTACATCACTCAGGATGGTTTTATTCTAGTTCCATCCATTTTCATGCAAATTTCAAGATGTCATTGTTTTTAATAGCTGTATAAAACTATTTTGTGTAAATGCAATGTATTTTCTTTATCCATTCTTCAGTTGAGGGGGACCTAGGTTGTGTCCAGGTTCTGGCTATTACAAATAAGACTGCTATGAACATAGTTTAACAAATGTTTTTATAGTATGATTGAGCATCCTTTGGGTATATTCCCAAGACTGGTATTCCTGGGTCCTGGAGTAGGTTGATTCCCAACTTGCTGAAATACTGACATACTGATTACCAGAGTGGTTGCACAAGTTTGCATTCCCACCAGCAGTGGAGGAGTGTTTCCCTTACTCCACATCCTCTCCAACTTAAGTTGTGATTGATATTTTTTATCTTAGTCATTCTGACTGGTGTAAGATGATGTCTCAGAATCATTTTGATTTGCATTTCCCTGATGGCTTCTGAATGTGTCCTTAAGTGTTTTTTGGGCATTTGAGACTCTTCTGTTGAGAATTCTCTGTTTAGCTCTGTTTAAAAATCCCATTTTTAAATTGGATTATTTGGAATTTTGGTGCCTAGTTTCTTGAGTTCATTATATATTTTGGATAACAGTCTTTTGTCTGATATGGGGTTTGTGAAGATATTTTCCCATTCAGTGGGCTGCATTTTTATTTTATTGACTGTGTTGTTTGCTTGGTAGAAGCTCTTCAGTTTCAGGAAGTCCCATTTATTTATTGTTGCTCTCAGTGTTTTTGCTACTAGGGTTATATTCAGGAAGTGGTCACCTGTGCACATACATTGAAGCCTACATCCCACTTTTTCTTCTAGAAGATTCAGTGTGATCTGATTTACATTGACTTGAGATTTTTCCATGGGGATAGAAATGAATCTACTTGAATTCATCTACATGTTGAGATCCAGTTATGCCAACACCATTTGTTGAAGATGCTTTCTTTTTTCCATTATATAATTTTAGTTTCTTTGTCAAAAATCAGGTGTTTATAGGTGTGGGAGGTAATATCCAGGTCTTTGCTTCTATTCCATTGTTCAACCTGTCTGTTTTTATGCCAATACCAAGCTGCTTTCATTACTGTAGCTCTATAATAGAGCTTGATGTCAGGGATGGTGATGCCTTTGCAAGTTCCTTTATTGGACAGGATTGTTTTGGCTATTCTAGGTTGTTTTGTTTTTCTATATATATTTGAGTATTGTACTTTCAAGGTCTGTGAAGAATTGTACTGGGATTTTTATGGGGATTGCACTGAATCTGTAGATTGCTTTTGGTAGGATTGCCATTTTTATTATGTTGATCCTACCTATCCAAGGGCATGGAGACCTTTCAGTTTTCTGGTAACTTCTTCAATTTCTGTCTTAAAAGACTTAATGTCTTTTCTTGTTTAACAGGTCTTTTACTTCTTTGATTAGTGTGACCCCAATATATTTTAGGCTATTTGTAGCTATTGTGAAGAATGATGTTTTCCTGATTTCTTTCTCAGCTTCTATATCTTTTGTATATAAGAGGGGGACTTAACTTTTTCTGAGTGATCTTGTATCCTGCCATATTATTGAATGTATTTCTCAGTTCTCAGAATTTCCTGGTGAACTTGGGGTCACTTATGTATACTATTATATCATTTGCAAATAACTAAAGTTTGACTTCTTTCTTTCCAATATGTATCTCACTGAAATGCTTTTGTTTTCTAATTGGTCTAGCCAGAACTTTACAAATGATATTGAATAGATATGGTGAGAAGGGGCAGCCTTTTCTTATTCCTGGTTTTAGTGGAATCACTTTGAGTTTCTCATCATTTAATTTGATGGTGGCTGTCAGCATGCTGTGTATTGATTCTATTATATTTAAATATGTTCCTTGTATCCCTCACTCATGAACATTGATGCAAATATATTAAGTAAAATACTGGCAAATCAAATCCAAGAACGCATTAAAAACAACATACACCTGATCAAGTCAGCTTCATTCTAGAGATGCAGGGATGGTTCAACATATGAAAATTTGTCAATGTTATCCACTATATAAACAAACTGAAAAATAAAAACCACATGATATTCTCATTAGATACTGAAAAAGCTTTCAACAAAATACAACATCCCTTCATGATAAAGATTTTGAAAGAGGAGGGATACAAGGAACATACATAAACATAATAAAATCAATATACAGAAAGGCAATAGCCAACATAAAACTAAATGGAGAGAAACTCACAGCAATCCCACTGAAATCAGGAACAAGACAAGGTTGCCCACACTCTCCATATCTATTCAATATAGTTTTTGAGGTCCTAGCTAGAGCAACAAGAGAACAAAAGATCAAGGGGATACAAATCAGAAAAGAAGTCAAACTCTCACTGTTTGTTGCTGATATGATAGTTTACATAAGCGACTCCAAAAAATTCTACCAAGGAACTTGTACAACTCATAACCACTTTCAGTAATGTAGTAGAATACAAGATTAACTCAAAAAATCAGTAGCCCTCTTTTACACAGATGATAAATAGTCTGAAAAAGAAATCACAATAGCCACAAATAGCATAAAATATCCATGAATAACTCTTACCATACAAGTAGAAGACTTATATGGAAAGAGAGAGGCAGGGAGGGGAGCAGAGAAAAATGTATAGCTCAATAAAATTAATAAAATTGAAAGTTAAATAAATAAGTAAGAAGTTGTTGGATTTAACGTTTTCTTTTACCAATGAATCTATTTATTTAAATTATCTTCAACACCTGATATTCTCTTTTCCATCTCTTGTATTCTGTAGGTTATGTTTACCACTGTGGTTCCCATTTATTTACACAGATTTTTCATTTCCAGAATTCCTTTAGTTAATGTTTTCTTTACTGCCTCTAGTTTAGTCTTCAAGTCTTAAACTGCTTGAATTGTTTGCTTATCCTGTTTGCTTTTCCTTAGTTTTCTTGGGTTTCTTAAAGAGATTTATTGATTTCTTCCAATTTTTCCCTAGTCCTTTTCTCCATTTCTTTAAAGGAATTTTTCCACTTCTTCTTTAAATGTCTCCATCATCCTCATAAACTTGCATTTAAGTTCATTTTCTTCTGCTCCTTAAGGGTTAGGATGATCAAGTCTTCCTGTTGTATGACTACTGAGTTCTGGTGCCATGTTGCTTTTTAGGTTACTGAATGAATTCTTGCATTGGCAGCTATCAGTCTCTTCCTCCAATTGGTGCCAGCAGAGTGTTTTTGCCTGTTGATTTAATCCTTGCAGTTGCTGCCTGTGTCTTTGGGAACTGTTCTTGGTTTGCTCTTTACTGTTGCTGTCTGTGTCTCAAGCAGTTGCTGAGGTCATCCTTGACCCACTCACTCTCTTTGTCTAGTCTCTCGGTTTGCTATCTTGGACCACTCTGTGCCATTACAGCCTTTGTTTCAGAGTTCCTCTCTTGTTCCTCTCAGTTGCAGATCTACCATAACTTCCAAGAAGGGCTAATACCTATACTCCTTAATGTGTTTCACAAAATAGAAACAGAAGAGTCAATACCAAACCCTTTTTATGAAGCTACAGTTACCCTAATACCAAAACCACACAAAGACTTCATCAAGAAAGAGAATTACAGACCAATCTCACTCATAAACATTGATGCAAAAATTTTCAATAAAATGCTGGCAAACTGAATCCAAGAACACATCAAAAAAATTATTCATTATGATCAAGTAGGCTTCATCCCAGAGATTCAGGGCTGATTCAACATAGAAAATCTATCAATGTAATGCATCAAATAAATAAACTAAAAGAAAAAAAATATGATCATTTCATTAGATGCTGAAAAAGCATTTGACAAAATTCAACACTCATTTATGATAAAAGTCTTGGAGGGATTAGGGATAAAAGGTCCCAATCAATTGTCAGCCACATTCAGAGGGTTCAGTTTTATCCCATGCTAGTTCATTCCCAGTCTAGCTGGCTTTGGTGAGCTCCCATTAGATCAGGAACACTGTCTCAGTGGGTGGACCAACCCCTCATGGTCCTGACTTTCTTGCTCCTCTCCCCCCTTTTGCTCTTCAACTGGACCTTGGGAGCTCAGTCTAGTGTTCTGATGTGGTTCTCAGTCTCTATCTCCATCTTCATCGCCAGATGAAGGTCTATGGTGATAGCCATCAGTGTGACTGTAGGACAAGGCCAGTTCAAGCACCCTCTCCTCTACTGCCCAGAGTCCTAGCTGAGGATATACACATGGATACCTAGAGTAAAGATTTTCATTGTGATAAAGAGAGAGAAAATTCCAGTCTCATCTAGAAGAATCTGAAGTAGAGAGGCATGGACAGAAAAGGAGAATAGCCGAGGAGTATAGTGGATATTCTGAGATAGCAGAAGGTGGGGCTAGGGGACAACTTTGTCATTATATAGAAAACAAAGAAATATATAGTAGTTGGGAAGCCTGGAGATGGGAGAAAGGCCAGAAAGCTAGCATGGGGGCTTTGCCATGTAGAACTGGTGCTTGTGACACTTAAGAGCTTGGAAGCCATCATGGGCATTGATACACAGTTAAACATGTCCCTTAAACCAGAGAAAAAAGATATGACTCCTTGGGTAGATCTTTCACAAGTTCCCAAGGAATGCTGGCTTTTATTTTACAGGTAGAAAATAATCCATAGTCCAGCTTTAGGTGGTTCAAACCTGTCATGTTTGGATACATGCCCTTCCTGAGACTTTACAGTTGGTTCTTGGGGTTCTCTTCTGACCATACCCAGAGAACATATTAAAACTCTGAAGATGGAGATCAGGAATCTATGAATTTATCTCTGCCAAGGCTTGGCAAATATGAAAATTATTAAGTTTTAGTCTCATAGAGTAACGTAGAGAATTGACCAATAAACAGAAATCAAATATTTGAGCTCTTTTAATGTGTTAGTTAACATCAGAAGTAATTCAAAGTTCTCAAGTTTTAAAATTTACTTTTCTGGGTGTATTATACTTTAACTAACTTGAACAACTTGGGTATTCCTTTCTGTTGACCAGGAGGGACAATTGTCATGTTTATCATTCTGGTGTTTGCAGAAAACGGAGTCGAAGCCCAAAGCCAACTTTGATGGAAGGATCCAAACTCAAAGACCACCTAGGCTACTGTAACAATATTGATTAGAATGATATTAGAATATCATTGTAATTAGAAATTATAGGAAGAAACACATCAAAGCAAAGTTTGTAAGTTGGGAACATAAAACAGTGCATGGTCTTGACAAATAACAGAGTCAATATTCCAACCTATAAACACACGCTGGTTGATTTGTTGAAACATACTGTCTTATCAAAGGGAATCTAACAGGTCAGAACTGATTTCTCTGTGATTCCACGATGAGTGTTTTCCAGGTTTACCTTCCTTCAGAGTCTTAGTGTCAGTCTTTTGTCTGACCACCCTTCTCTCTCTCCTTCAGCCGCTGAAGACTTTCAACTTGATTTCATCCACTGACCCCCCCACATCATATTAAAGCATCTGAAAAAGGACTTTGTCTCAGGGGTATTTTTTTATTTTGACTGCATTTCACATACACTGTTTATTTTTATTTATGAAATTAGGTATTTTGTATATGTTAAACACATACCATAATAGAAATATTCTTTGATTATTGCAGGAAGGATGGGATCCTCATACTTTTAAAAAAGTAGAATCATGACGAATCAATCCCACACCAGTTATGCTTTAAGGGGTTATTTATTTTGGGGGGTAAAACTCACATACACCATAAACCGTCAGGAAGGGAGCCTAGTCGCTGGAGCAGGAGCCGGGAGCAGGAGCCGGGATCTGTGACTCTTTTTAAAAGAGAAACATACCACGCCCCAGTGGGCTGGTATTTCAGCGGCTATTGGCTGACGGAGCGGAAGGCCCTCCTACAGCACCGTGGGCTCGTGCTTCAGTGACTATTGGCTGAAGCAGCGGAAGATACTCCCGCAGCACCTCCCCCTTTTGTTTAAGTAAGAGAGTTCTAAGCCTACTACGAAATTATATACAGTACGTACAAACCTACACAATTATATACAACAAGTACAAATATCCTATTCTAACTAGCTAAAGTCTTGTATAATAAATAACTTGGCCAAGTCATGAGAGGAAAGTAGCTACATTTATCTAGTCTTCAACCGCATAGAAGATCCGAGAAGGGAAATAATGTTACCTGAGTAATTAGGAAGTGCAATCAAAGAACTTCCAAAACATGCAACAAATCACAGAGACAACTGGCTACCTGGGCAATCACCAAAGACCTGTTTGCAGCGTTGAAGCAACCAACTTTGACTAAGGCCTAGAATAACTGACAGATTATTTTTAACAGGCAAGAGATTTCTCAAAACCATCTTACCCTGTCTTGGCAAGATTTAACAGTTCTGTTTATCCATTTCCGGATTTTATCCATTTCCGGATTTTAACAGGCAAGAGATTTTTCAAAACTGTCTTACCCTGTCTTGGCAAGATTTGACAGTTCTGTTTATCCATTTCCAGATACCGTGTATTTGTCAGTAGTTGAGATATGGGCATTTCCTTGCCCAGAGGCCAGTTTTTTCAAGAAGACAAGCTCCAAGTGGAGTGTCTTTGGTGCTCAACAATCTCTCGGGAATAGGTCGGTATTGCCAGGAGTGATTGTGTGTCACTACACAGAACGTTAAGATTAAATTAAATGCCATTTTCTACAGCTCTTCGAAGAGGTTGAAGACTATTTATATGTAATCTCTATGTACCTAAAGAACCTGATTAGTCTAACCACAAATATGACAGACATAGATGACTATTGATCTACAATTCTTAACATGTATCTAACTTAAAGATTAAGCAATACAATATATATCAATACATAAAAAATGTTTTAAACAGGTAGAAGCATGCATACATACAATAATCAATATATGCTGATGTAATTATCTATAAACAATAACTCACAAATACTATTATTATCTATCCAATTATCCCCCCTTTTTTTTCAAAAGATCCCTGAGCTTATAAAATTCCTTTCCCAACTCTCAACCGTATACTAATTATAATCAATCCCTAAATATTTTTCCTAAACCTGAGGACAAACTTTGCTGAGAGAGAGGACATCGTCCTCTAGAATTACTTCCAGCTGTCATGGGGGTATGGTTCTTTCTGGAGGATCCTGTGAAACTAAAATGATGGTTAAATTTCAAGGTCAATGTCTTTTAAAATTGCAAGCAGTCTCTGAGTATTGTGTGGCGGTCTGGCCAGAATGTTGTACAAGATGGGCACCATTTCAGCTAACAAAGTTGGAATCATCTGTGCAGCTGATACCCGAAACAGGACTTGTAGTAGCACTATCAGTATCATGACGTCATATCAACCGAGTGGAGTTGTTGTTATGTTGTTATGAGGGTCCCATCTTCTTCCTGGAAACTTCAAATGTCAGTGCAGAAAGAACTCATTGTTCATTGTGGAAAACTTAAACATTAATTATATAGACATATACAAACATATATTCAATGAAAGGTATGATAGACATATTCAATGAAAAGTATGATAGATATGAAGAAAAGCAAAGATGTTTTCTAAACTCATATTTCTTTCTGTCTCATATCATGGCTCTTGACATAAGACATAAACTCCAGAAACTCTGGGTTTTTCTCCTAACAACAGACTTGGAGTTAGAGAGGGACCGAGCCAAGAGTCCAACTCCAAAGCCAGCTCTATAAATTCAGAAATATGATTTAGTGTATTCCAGAGCTTCATACTCACAGAACCTATTCAGTTTTTTTGATAATCCATATTGGGTAGTTATTTGTCCATCTGTCAGTATTCAAACATCCAGGGTACTTTGAATTTTTCAAAGACGAGTGTTTTCCTGTGGAGACAAGAACAGAACCCTGCCCCCATTTTATGTTTTTCTTACCACCTGTATGCTCATCATCATTGTAGATGCTGTCATTTCTCTGTTCCAAGAGGTTTCTTCTCTTCAGATCTAACCTTTATTAATTTTGATGGTATCCACAATTTTTCTTCTCCTGTGGAAACAAGAGCAAAACCCCTTCCCCAATGCAGCATATCTCCTGGCTTCCACTGTGAGGTCAGCACATCCTTGAAATAAATTGGTTGATTTAATTCAGCAGACTTTTCCAATATCCAATGTCTTTCTGCGGCCATTGTCCCCTTCTCATTAGCATTGAGAAAATTCAAGATTAATAAAGCATTATGTAACCAATTCCTGGGGGTATTTTCCACCCCTTTCTGTTTATTCAACATATCTTTTATAGTTCGATTTGATCTTTCTATAACTGCTTGACCTGTAGGATTGTATGGTATACCTGTAACAAGCTCAATATTATAATAAGCAAAAAATCGTGTCATTTTCCTAGAAATATAAGCTGGACCATTATCCGTCTTTATCTGTATAGGTATACCCATGATGACCATAACTTCTAATAAATGAGTAATTACTGAATCAGCTTTTTCTGAGCTTAAAGCAGTTGCCCATTGGAAACCTGAGTATGTGTCAATGGTGTGATGTACATATTTTAATTTGCCAAATTCTGGAAAGTGAAACACATCCATCTGCCAAATTTCATTCCTTTTAATACCCTTTGGATTAGTCCCTGCAGGCAATGGTGTTTGGTTATAAAAAGAGCAAGAAAGGCATTTCTTTAAAATCTTCTTAGCTTGTTGCCATGTAATAGGAAACTCTTTTTTCAAGCCTTTGCTATTGACATGATGTTTTTTATGAAATTCAGATGACTGCAGCATACTACCAATCAATAAGTGATCAATATCTGCATTACCTTGTGCAAGAGGACCTGGCAGACCCATATGAGATCGGATATGCGTTATATACATAGGGTAGAGCCTGTTTCTGATCATGTCTTGTACCTGGATAAACAATGAGGTCAGTTCTGTATCATCAGGTAAAAATTCAACAGTTTCAATATGCAAAATAACTCTTTCTGCATATTATGAGTCAGTAATTATATTAAGAGGTTCTTTAAAATCTCTAAGCACCATAAGGATGGCATATAATTCTGCCTTCTGGACAGAATCATAAGGACTTTGTTCCACTTTACTAAATTCTTCTGATTTGTAACCTGCTTTCCCTGATTTATTAGCATCGGTATAAAATGTACAGGCTCTGATTATTGGAGCATCACGTACAATTCAAGGGAGGATTCAAGAAGTTCCCTTTATAAAGTTAAATCTCTTCCTTTTTCAGTAATTGTTATTGATTTCTCCCAAAAAATTAGCACAAGCTCTTTGCCATGTTTCATTGTCTTCCCACAACTTTTTTATCTCATCAGCAGTGAAAGGCACTATAATTTCTGCTGGGTCTATACCTGCTAATTGACAAAGTCTCAATTTTCCTTTTATAATCAATTCAGAGACTTTTTCCACATAAGTTTTTAATTTTTTACTTGGTTTGTGTGGTAAAAAAGATCCACTCTAAAATAGTATCTTCCCTCTGCATTAAAATTCCCGTAGGAGAAATTCTGGTAGGCAATATGACTAGAATGCAACTAAGATTTGGATCCACCGTATCTACATGTGCCTCCTGTAATTTTTCCTCGACCATCGTCAGTTCCTTTTCTGCTTCAGCTGTTAACTCTCTGGGACTATTCAAATCTTTGTCACGATCTAAGGTTTTGTTTAAATGAATTATTAGATCAGGTGTTATCCCAACAGCTGGTCGTAGACTGGAAATGTCTCCTAATAATCTTTGAACGTCATTAAGAGTTCGTAACCAGTCTCTCCTGTTTTGTGCCTTTTGAGTCTTAATTCTTTGTAAACCTGTTTTATAACCTAAATAATTAACAGAATCTCCTCTCTGAATTTTTTCAGGAGCAATTTGCAATCCCCATTTAGGTAATACCATTTTTACTTCTTCAAACAGCCTTTCTAAGGTGTCTTTGTTTTGATCAGATATCAGGATATCATCCATATAGTGGTATATTATGGACTTAGGAAATCGTTTGCATATAATTTTCAATGGTTGGCTTACAAAATATTGGCACAGGGTGGGAGAGTTTAACTTTCCCTGTGGGAGGACGGTCCACTGGTACCTCCTTGCAGGCTGAGAATTATTATAGGTAGGCACTGTGAAGGCAAACTTTTCTCTATCTTTTTCTTGTAATGGTATAGTGAAAAAACAATCTTTCAGATCAATAACTATAAGAGGCCATCCCTTTGGTAACAGGGAGGGCAGAGGAATTTCAGATTGCAGGGGGCCCATAGGTTGAATAACCTTGTTGATAGCTTTAAGATCTGTCACCATTCTCCATTTACCAGATTTTTTCTTAACAGCAAATACAGGAGAGTTCCAAGGGCTGGTAGATTCTTCTATATGTCCAGCATCTAATTGCTCTTGTACCAGCTGTTCTAAAGCCTGTAACTTTTCCTCAGCTAAAGGCCACTGTTTAGTCCATATTGGTTTCTCAGTCAACCATTGTAGAGGCATGGCTGTTGGTACCTCTGAAGGGCCATCAATTGTGTTGTGTTCTTGTATAGCTCTAATGGCTGGTTTCTGCCATCTGTAATATCTTGTAATATTGTCCTTAGAAATATAGGCTCTGGAAGTAGCAGGAATGTTAATTTGAGTATTCCATTGCTGCAATAGGTCACGGCCCCATAAATTCACCGCAATATTTGCTACATATGGCCTTAGTTTTCTTATTTGTCCGTCTGGACCTATACAATTGACCCATCTTGTTCTTTGTCTTACTCGAGATAGTGTTCCAATTCCTAAGAACTGAATATCTACCTCCTGAAGAGGCCAATGCGGATGCCAAGATTCTGGAGTAATGATACTTACATCCGCACCTGTGTCCAGTAAGCCAGTAATAAATTTGCCATTTACACACACTCTTAGCTGTGGTCTTTGTTCATTTATAGAAGTCTGCCAGAATACATGTTTACTTTGTCCTCTTAGATTTCTTGATTCATTCACCACATTTAACGCATCCTTCAGGCCGTTATTGCTTTTAACAGTAGGCATGGGGCATTCTAATTTCCCTGAAGAGGCATGTTCTCTGCAGTGATCGGAAATGACTGGACCACATTTGCCTCTTGAAGGCCCCCTATTGAGTTTCCCAATGGCAACGGGTTGTCCTGTTTATCTCTTGTTGACCTACACTCATTCGTCCAATGCCTGCCCTTTCCACATCTCCTACATAAACCTGAAGGCTGAGTCCTCCTATTCCTGTTATTCCTAGAAGAGGCATTATTCCTGGAATTCCATTGTCTACAGTCCCTTTTCATGTGTCCCATTTTGCCACCATGAAAGCATTTTGTAATCTGATGTCTCCTTTTACCTTTGGAAATTGCTTCTTGCACCCATGTTTCATTGCCATAATCAAATGTATCAACATTCATTGTATGTAAAACCCATTTATCCAAAGGCGCTGATCTGAGCTTTAAAGGCCCCAGGATCCTTTTGCATTCTACATTGGCATTCTCATAAGCCAAAGACTCAATTACTATATTTCTTGCTTCCGGATCACGTATCCCTATTTGTACAGCCTTAGTTAGTCTTTGTAAAAAGTCACTAAAGGGTTCTCTCTGACCCTGTTTGACCCTGAGATACGATTCTACTCTCTGACCTGAGTCTTGAACCCTGTCCCAGGCCCTTAGAGCTGCTGTAGCACATATGGATAAAATGTTTTCATCATAAAGAGCTTGTTCCTGAGGATCAGAGTAAAGTCCTTCCCCTAGAATTTGATCTAGAGAAACCTCAATTTTTTTCACTGATTCTTGTTGTTGTAAAAGTCTGACCTCTTGTTTGAATAGGCATTTGAAATGCCATAAAGGTCCATTCTCTAGGACAGCTGACGTGCGCTGGTTCCAATCTTGAGGGGTGGCCCTGCTGCTCAGAGCCCAGGATTTTAACATCTCCCTAACAAAGGATGAATGTAGTCCATAATTCACAATTGCTTGTTTAAATTCTTTCAGATCATTCATACGTATAAGCTCCCATGTATGTTCTTTAATGACCTTAGGGTTTTTGGAGCCAGTTATCTTTTCTGATGTTATTACTGGAAAGGCAGGTATAACTCTATGTAGACTGAGAGTTTTTTGAGGTGAATGTTGCCTTTCTACCTTTTGCTCCTGTTCATCAGAGTCTATGATTTCCTCAATCTTAGTAAATCTGCTCACCATTGCCTTCTGTAAGTCCTGAATCTCCTGTCCAGTATTATGCTCATTAACAATTAATTAACAAAGCCTTCATTAACAATTCTAAGGCATGGAGCTTGTCTGTCAGAGACACCATTTCCTCCTTGGACACAATCCTCATGGCATGTACTGTGCCTTCTTGTATGGAAATCCTGTCAATTAATCTATCATACCCTTTTGATAAAGTCCGATTTTCACATTCAATGGTTATAATCCTCTCAACTAATGTTTCAGCACTTACAGTGATGGACTGGAGGTTACGAGTCATTTTGGTTGCCCCCTCCTCCAGAGCAGTGAAGCTCCCTTCTAAAGAAGCAATATCAGACTGTACCTTCTTGATATTTTGGTCAGTCAACCGAGTCAAATCAGATAAAGATCTATTCTCCTCCTTGAGAACTCCAAACTCTTTTGTGAGGAGGTTGGTATCAGTCTGAATTGTTCTTAAGGTTTTAATCTCTGCCCTCAGCATTGTAGATTCAGGCTGTAAGGACTGTATCTTTCTTATAAAATAGCCAAACACCAGAAAAGCGACAGATCCCAGGAATAACAAAGTAAGAGGAATCTCAGAGACATCCTTCAGAATATCCTCCATAGCACAATTAAAAAAACCATTGAACTTTTGGATAGTAACATTTTCTGACATTTTCAATCAAAAGAAATTGTACTTGTATGTATGTATGTATGTATGTATTTTCAACTGAAAAGAAAAATCTTACCTGTAATGACCGTTGCCTGCCAGTAGGAGGTGGGGCGCACCTGAATCCACGTGGCAATGGCGTCGAATCAGGAAGTAAACTCTAGAATATATACACTCAAATCCAGAGGTTAAATTCACAGATCACAAAAGGTCAAAGAGCTTCTAGTGGCCAATAAACAAGGCAGCCTGGCCTACCCTGGCCGGGCTCTCCTGCTCTGCCACCCTGTTCAACCCGATGCAGAGGGTCATGACACAGCCACTGCACTGTTGCTAAAGAGGCCTAGTACTTTGGGCCCCGTGTCCCTGTGCTGGGATTAAGGGTCAAGCTGCTTGCAGCACTCCCAATCAATTATGGCGGATGGCAGGGGTTTCAAACAGCTTGCTGGAACTTCAGTGGGAGCTTGCGCTGTGAGCTCTTTGACTCACGTTGCAAGGAAAAATTTAAAAATCTGTGCAGAACAGGGCAAAGTAGGCCAGCAGAAACTGTCTGGATCTGTGTATCCTGGGAGGCATGGAGGTTATGGCTGAGGGAGGGCTCATGCCAAACCCAGCTGGCCAAGCCGAGCTGGCGGCAGGTAGCCAAGCCAGAGGCCAAATTGGTGGTGGGTGGGGGGGTGGGGGGTGGGTTGGTTCTTAAACCAAACGCTGGGCGCCCAATAACGGCAAATCAATCCCACACCAGTTATGCTTTAAGGGGTTATATATTTTGGGGGGTAAAACTCACATACACCATAAACTGTCAGGAAGGGAGCCTAGTCACTGGAGCAGGAGCCGGGATCAGAAGCTGGGAGCAGGAGCTGGGACCAAGCTCCGGAACCAAGAGGCCTGAGCCGAGATCTGTGGCTCTTTTTAAAAGAGAAACATACCACGCCCCAGTGGGCTGGTATTTCAGCGGCTATTGGCTGACGGAGCGGAAGGCCCTCCCACAGCACCGTGGGCTCGTGCTTCAGCGACTATTGACTGAAGCAGCGGAAGATACTCTCGCAGCAGTAGAATATGTATCTATGAATATCATAAACATTAATGGTTATTCAAATATGCATAAATCCTTTCGCCTAGGATATTATTTTCTACATATTGGCTCAAAATATATAAGCGAAAATAACATTTACTTTTCTTTTACTGTGGAGAGACAGAATTCAAAGCCCCTTACACATAGAATTACTTCCTATTGGTTTCATGTTTATTTATAGTCAAAGAAACTGAGATAGTGGTAAACACATAGCTAATTCACAGGAAACCTGGAGTTTGAACATATCCTGATACTGAATATTCATTCTTATCCACCATATTCTATGGCAGTGTTTTTCAATATTCCTAATAGTCTGACTCTTTAACACAGACCTCTATTTGTGGTGACCCACAACCATAATTTTTTTCATTGCTACTTCATAACTGTAATTTTGCTACTTTTCTGAATCATAATGTAAAATCTGGTATGCAGGATATCTCATACGCGACTTCAAATGGTTGTGATCCACTGTTCCATTCCATCTTATCTATACTAGACTTCCATGTCCTGAATATAACAACCAGAATCCTGACTTGAGAGCCATGAGGATAGGAAACTGTGTTTACAGAAACAGAAAACTCTTGAGTGATCAACACCTTAGGTAAGAAGACATTAATAGAAGTTAGCCTTTTGTCCTCATTATAGTTTCTTAGTATATAATGAAACAATTAAATACTGATGAGCTTTTTAATTTAAATCATCACAAAATCAGATCTCTTTCCCAGTAAGAACATCTTGTGCAAATTTATTAAAGATATTTATAATGCTGCATAAAATTTCCCTCTAGGTGTTAATATTAAATACACTGGGGCACACAAAGGTGATCACTCAACTTTTTGGTTCAGGGTAGACAAGGATTTTAATATTGTTTTTTTCCTGACTTCAAGGAACATGTTTGATCTGTGTGAACACAATCTTGCCCTAATGTTTGACATCTGAACTATTTTGTATCAAAGTTAATTGCCACTAGAATAAAGTTACATACAGAATGTTACAATAAGGAAGTGTATTTTGCAGTAAAAGAAAAACCGAAAACTAAGTGTGTGGAAATCAAGTGGGGACATATTCTCTTTTACATTCCCACATTTGAGTGGGGAAATCAATGGTTTTAATATTTAAAATGTCAAATACATTTGTGGCTATTAACATTCATGAGAAATAGAAACTGCTTATATCTAATGTATATGAATGATTGTAACATAATTAGAGTGAATACAATATAATTTTCTAATCTTGTTGTCTTTAGAACTTTGAACCCTAACACAGTCTCTAAAGTGGGTACATTCAGGGTTAAGGGATGCAGTAGCACAGTCCCTCCATTCTTTTGTATCAATTAAGAAACAGAATAGGAAACAAGAAGATGAAGATTTTAAACAAACTGCACTATAATTTATGGAGGTTCTCAAAAACAGGTTAGTTGTGTGAAATATTGGGCTTCCACTGAATTATCCTCAAAGAGAATGTTGAAGTCAAGCAGCAGGTGAGACTGCAGACTGGATCGTGTGTTTATACGTAAAGGAGTTATTCTGAGTACAACGAGTTCTCTGAATCACCAGATAATTTTTACAGACACCTACAAATTCAAATATCTTCATGGTATGTAAGGATACAGAAATTAAATCCTAGTAAACAGTGCTTTAAGAAAACTAGCAAAATAGCAGTCATTTTTGTAGTATAACTATTGTAAAGTCAGTAGACTGAAGGAGATTAAGAAATGGGAGACCCAATAGACATATAAACTTCTATTCAGAATAAAAACATACAGATAGGGTCTCTTGTACAGTTATCAGAGCCCACTGTTTGCTTTTAGTTGTGGTAATTGTAGGGCAGAACAGAGAGATGAAATGTTTTATTTCCTGGCATGAGGTTGGCCTGAATATTACTAGGAATAGTCAGAGTGTTTAGTTAATCAAACAGCATCCTTTCTGACTGTTTACTATTGGTCTGGCAAGGACAGGAATCTAAAGAAGTAAGCTTTTTTAACTATAGTAACCAAATTATTTTCAATAATTGTCCTGCTGAACCAAAGAGGAGAAGCTTTACAAGAGAATGTGTTCCTGGCTGTCAAATTCAGTCATTAACATTAAGTAGCTTTTACTGAAATTTTAGTAAATAAAATCTTTCTTCAGAACTTAAAAATATTACCTTTCATCAAACATATTCAATTTAGGCACATAGTGGAATTAGAACAAGAGAAACTTTAAAATCTATCATAAAGGGAGAAGCCTCATACTGGATGAGCAGTTCAATATAAAGAATAGAGAAGTCTGAAGAGGTTAGGGAGGGGAGGCAAATACATTGCACAGTAAGAAAATTATAGAAACAACTTAGTATATGGTTAAATACTTGATTGACAAGTCAAGCGACAGGAGTGCCAATAATGAGGATTAAGCAATCTAGAATCTAAATGTTGAAGCACATGTTAGAACCCAGACCAAACACATACTCAGGTCAAGCACGTCTGCTGCTATGTCTCATTCCAGCCCAGAGCTGATTCTCCATGCGGACCCCACAGTAATAGACTCCAAGTTATCAGGGACTGCCAGTGGTTTAATTCATAGGATAGATACCCATTAATTAAATGAGTCCATTTCCCACTTCTTCTGTAACAATAAGGTCGTATTTGTCTACCTTGGGATGCAAGATCTCTTTCCTTTTTCTTGCTGCCCAGTAGTAAGAGACCAATACAGAGCATGAGCTCTGCTGAGGAGAGCTTTCTCTGTTGGAGGAAGCTGCTTGTTTGTTCCCAATCACTTAGCTCCAAAATAATCACACAAAAGCTCTATTAATTTAGTCGTTCCTTGTCCATTAGCACTAGCTTCTTATTGGCTAATGCTTACATATTAATTTAACTCATTCTAGTAATCTGTGTATTGCCACGTGACTGTGACTTACCGGATAAAGTTCTGGTGTCTGTGCCTGGCGGGGACTCCATGGTTTCTCTCTGACACTACCCTTTCCTTCCAGCATTCAGCTTAGTTTCCCCCCTACCTCTATTCCCTGCCAGTGGTATTCACAGCATACAGTGGGAAATCCCCACATCACCTCTCTTGAAACCTTACAGTAGAGGTCTCTACTCTGTAGCCTGAGTCTGGATACTCCTTAGAGAACCCACAATGCTGCTGGAATTATGTCTCTTTAAAATATTAGTGACTCTTCCATCAAATTCCTTGCACAAAAGGACAATCTGACTTAGTATTTCCTTTCAGCCCTAAACCCTGAAGCCTTTCATCATGTGCCTATCATCCTAGCACTTGTGAGGTACAAACAGGAGGAGCGGTCACAATGCTACTCTCACCTATATAATAAATTCAAAGTTAACCTACATTATATAAAACACATCTAAACAAATTAAAATGAATAAAAGATGAACATGTATAATTTTAAAATGAAAAGATAGTAATCTTGAACATGTAAGGAAAGAGTTATCTAGAAATGACTCAACAGCAGGAAGAAAATGGCCCCCATGTCTCTCAATGAAATCTTACACAAGAAGTAACAACATTATTCTGGTGGAAGGAGATCAAAATGCAATAAATAAAACAAGCTAAAAGATAAATAAGTTGTAAGAAAAGGAATCAAACATAGAGAGGTAAGAGTGTACGCACAGAGAAGCCAAGCTAGAGTGAGCTAGAGATGGAGACTGGTATGGTCTACAGACTCTCATCGGAGTTCTTTGTGATCTGCTTGTAGAATGAGTACTGACGAGTTAAATAATATAATTGTCAAAAGTATAATTGAAAATTCATGTGGAGGATGAGTAATTTGTGAGTTTGTAAGAAAACTAAATAATGTAACTATGGCTATTTTTATAAACTGTAAAACATTAATTCCTATTTATGATAATGAAAAAAATAATTTTCCAATTTTTTTTATTTATTCTTCTCTCATATATTATACCTTGACTGCAGTTTTTTCTCTCTCCTTCCCACCCTCCATTTCCCCATCCATGCTTCTATTTCCCCCCAGAAAAAGACAGGCCCCCTAGGAATATCAAGTAAATGTGGCCTATCAAGTCTCAATAAAACTTGGCAACACTCCTCATATTAAGGCTGGATAAGGCAACCCAATAGAAGGAAAATGGTACCAGAAGCAGGCAAAAGAGGTAGAGACACCCCTATTTTCACTGTAAGGAGTCCCACAAGAAGATCAAGATACACAGCCATAACATATATCCAGAGATCAAACACACATAGCTCTCTGACAGTAGGTTAAGCCTCTCTGAGGCCCTATCAGCTCATGTTATTAGATTTTGTCGGTTTTCTTGTGGTGCCCTTCATCCCTCTGACTCCTACAGTTCTTCCTCACCATCTTCCTCAGGATTCCACAAGTTCTGCCTAGTGTTTGGCTCTGAGTCTCTGCATCTGTTTCCATTGATTTCTGGATAAAGTCTGATGATGGTTATGTTAGAATACGATGATTGTGAGTATAGCAGAGTTTCATTAAGAATCATTTCATTGACTTGTTTTTTCAGGCCTGTTTGGTTCTATCCTAGGTCTCTGGTTCCGGGTTCTGTAGGCAGTGTCAGTGGCGGGCTCCCTCTTGTGGCATGGATGTCACTGGATGGCCATGCCCACAATTTCTGTGCCACTTTTACCCTAGCGCATCTCATAGACAAGACAAAGGTTTTGTGACTGGGTTGGTCTTGTAATCCCTCTCCTGGAAGACTTGTCTTGTTACATAAGATGGACAGTTTTGCACTGTGTATGCCCCAACTAGGAGTCTTAGCAAGGGTCACCAAAGATTCCTGGGAGTTTTCATTTCACTAGATTTGTAGCTGGCCCTCGAGATGCCCCAATTCCATTTGTCTCTCCCAGTACTTTCTCCTTCCATGCTCTCCCACATGATACCTCTTTTTCTGTCCCCACCTGCACCCAGTCCACCCCTGAGATCTGTTGTATTTCCTCTTCCAAGGGATATTCATGTATCCAGCCTTGAGTCCTCCTTGTTACTTAGCCTCTTTGGGTCTGTGGCTTACAGCATGTTTATTCTTTACTTTATAGCTAACATCCACTTGTAAATGAGAAAATGCCGTATTTGTCTTTCTGGGTCTGAGTTACCTGACTCGGGATGATATTTTCCTAGTTCCATTCCTTTGCTCGCAAATTTCATGATGTCATTGTTTTTAATGGCTAAGTAATACTCCTTGTATAAATGTACCATACTTTGTTTATCTATTCTTCAGTTGAGGGACATTTATACTGGGAAAAGAATTGTCTTAACCACAAGACTTGTGTATATCTGACTACTTTTATCTTCCAACTAGTGTGAAAATGTGAGGGCAATTACAGTCAGTCATGGAGAGACCTGTGGTGTGTGCAAATCCACACCTAAAGAGACTAGATACTCATAGGGTAATACAAATTTCTAATTGCTGTTCATGGACGAGGGGCTGAGGCATATGATTTTTATGAATTAAAATGTCTACATGCAATGATATGCAGATACTTCTACTGAGGGAAAAATGAGGAGGGTCAATAAAGTGATTTTGTATTTGAACTTTCATAAAGCACTTATAATTACTTCCAGATCATGTTTAGTTTTCTATATATCCTTATTCCTACATGAACACATCATCAATCAGTCAATCATTTCTTTTCAGTATTAGCCAAAGCTATCATGTTCATTTTACTTCAATATTCACAGTGAACTAGATATATCCATAAACAAATGCCAGAAATATATTGCAGGTAACTTAACACTTTTCAAATTTTATTTGGTGTGCTTTCAAATGAAGGAATTCCTCTTGACCAAGAGTAATTTTTAAAAGCTCTGAAGTTTCTCACACTCTCAGGTACAAAGAAAATGCCAGCAGCACCTTGAGCTCTGAGCAGAAGAAAGAAGCCTAAACTCCAACTACATGCAATTTTGAAACATTTAGATCTTGTGCTTCTCTGATTGTTTTAAAATCAAATGAAATACTTCATTTGATTATTCATTTCATCACAGCTGCCTATGTAAAGTTTAAGTTCTCCGAGGCTATTTGAAATATAACATGAAAGGCAAGTTTGCCAAAGATTTCAACATTCTTAATGTTTATTATGGAAGTTTAACACTGGGAAAAGGATTTTCAGGACAAGTGTCTCTTCCCTGTTAAATCAGCCAACTGCTTGCATTATGCTAATGAAGCCATCATCAGTTCCGTAAAATGAACACTGGGCATCATTTTATAATAAACAGAAACAAAAGTCCATCAATTTTTGTATTTGTCAGTTGGTATTCTGTCAGCAATAACAGCAAGAAATAAGAAGAGCAAAGGTAAGAAATTTGTGATTTTTAAACTGTCTTATTTGGGCTGCTGTTTGGGAGCTCATTGGTAAGGTCGGCTGACGCAGAATTTCAAAGGCAATTAGGGTGAATCAGGCTGCAGAATATCCCTAAGGGCTAGTTTGAAGGTACCTGTGCAAGATGCTCTTTTTTTAATTTTCTTCCCGCTAACCCTGCTTGCTGCCACAACCAGCAGCTACTTTATTTTTGACAATTCGTCACTCCTGAAAAATGTTTGCAAGCAGTTTGGATAATTTCCAATTCATTCTTGCAGGAAATGAGGATTTGTTCCCTCACTGGGGATACCTGCTGCTAGGTTTATTCACTAATAAGCATGATAAATGTTTTAGCCTTTGATCAGTGCTAATTTAACAAGTAAGCTCCTCAAAAAAAAAGTCTTTGAGGCTCAGGGGCTCAAGACAGCACACGAGTTGGAAATATGATTGATTGCGTTGCTGTGAGAAATTTCCATAAAAAACTTTTTATCACACTGCTCTGTTCTGAACAATTAAATCAAAAATGAAAGATAGTTACCCTCCAAAGAAGGACAGAGGCAGCTCAGCAAACTTTACATCTCTCTTTTTTTTTTAAACTGGCTCTGATAATTTTCCAAGGAAATAGTTTTTTTTTTTTCTTATCGGTTTTGCCCCATTTTTCTTAACAAATTGACTTTTTTAAAATCTACCTTTGCCTACCATCTTCAGACATCAGTCTTTCTCCCTTCTTACCAAACCTCCAAGTAATATTTCAATAAACTGTAGTGTGAAGTGCATTATGAAAACAGAACAAAGCAAGTGGGAAAGAAATGGATGCCTTGAGTTTGAAATCTACTAGCCCAGAAGAGATTCCAGTATAATTTAATGCTGAGATCATTGAAATTCTTGCCACTTACTCATTGAGGAATGGTCCACATAGCCATTAGTGACCACTAAAGTAGACAGAAAAAGTGAGGGGACACGAAAGTGACAGGTCTCTTGGCTCCATATCAAGTTCCATATCTAAAACCTGAGCAGGTAGCTACAGAGATTTCACCCACATTAAAAATAGATTAGGTTTATAGTCTGTCATGAAATAATGCCAACTGTGTATTTTAGGTGAGTTCTTAGTACTCTGAATTTTGTGTTGTAGTTCCAGTGCACTTTTCAAAACTATCTAGTTGTTGAAAAATAAAAGATGCAAAAGTAAATGTGTCATTAAAGGCCACATGATATTCATTCTGAAATATCCAAAAGAATGTGGATATAATTATGGTGATGATCTATATGTTTATCTTTCTGATATTTGGTTTTCATTTTGCACTACTAGGTGAAAAGTGGAACTTTCGTTTAACTTGTTGTTACGTACTTTACTATCATCCTTTAAAAATGATGCAGTATATTTTCATCATATTCTTTCCCTTTCCCTAATTCTTCCAAAATTCCCAAGATAGTCAGCGTCTTGTTAGTTTTCTCACTGAAAGAAGTATTCATAAAAAATTAGGTAAATATTAGAAAATTGTGTGATGTTAAATGAATGTAGAGCTCTGTTAATTCCATGTTGCAGAATAGGAAAGAAGGCAGACTGATGTGGGATTCCCTATGTTTGCTGTGAATACCATTGGTCACTAAATAAATTGTCTTAGCCTGTGATAGGGCAAAAGAATTTAGCTAGGCAGGGAACACTAAACCGAATGCTGGGAAAAGGAAGTCAGGGTTTAGAGAAGCCATGGAACTGCAGTTGGAGATACACACACTGAAATTTTGCTGGTAGGCCACTACCTCGTGGTGATGCACAGATTAATGGAGATGGGTTAAATTAAGTTATGAGTTATCCAATAAGAAGCTAGAGCTAATGGGCCAAGCAGTGATTTTAATAATATAGTTTCTTTGTGATTATTTCAGATCTGAGCTGCCGGGAAACAAACTAAAGGCCTCCATACAAGAGTAGACAGAAGGGGAAAAGTAGCAAAGGGTGATCCTTCATATATGCCTTGAAGAAGAATGGCAGCATTTAGCACTAGTTAAATGGTTTGTCTAATAATAAAGCATATTAAGCATTAAATTTAATGATTATTGTGAAGTGTGGGTAGAAACTGATTAACTCTTAAAATAGGGGAAATTCTCAAAATTTATCTTAGTTTCTTCATTGATATGGCAATACTTAAATTTTATCCCGTGATGTTAAGGTGGAAAACTGTGATGGTAAGATTTTATAACAAGCCCCAAATATATGGTAATTGCCCTCATACTTATCATTTCTATATGTGATGGTCAATATGGAATGTGGACGAATAGTCTTAGATCATAGTAGAGCATTTGAATCACATAATAAAATTGGAAATGCTTTGGAAATTGAAATGTGTATTTTGAAGTAGAATTGTGTAATTAATGACTACAAAGATGATCAATTTGCAAACATAGTTCAATATCTTGTGTACATTATAGACACCAGATAAAATTTGGTTCAGACAAGCATTTCATCTGCGAAGAATGCATGGCATGGTTCAAAAAAATGACTACAGAGCCTCACAGATACAGATCTGGACAAGTTCCAGAAAAGAATACTGGGAACACATAAAAATTCTAAGCTTTAAGTGGTTACCTTGATTTCTTGTGTCTTTAAAGCATCTATGAAAATGCTCTATCAGCTTTCCTCCTTGCTTTTTTTTGACAAAATCTATCAAATGAAGTTGATTCATATATAAAAAGGTAAAACTGTAAAAAAGTAAACTGTCATTGTTGCTATGCAAAATGTTCTCATTAAGAAAACAAATCAAAAATAAAAAACACATTGGACTGAGATTCAGGGACAAAGGGTAAACCTGGCCTGTCAGCACTATCTCTGAAAATACATCACCTTGTCTCCTTGCCTTGGTCTCCAAATCTGTGTATTCAAGCCTCAGACAAAGACTTTGCACTACTTAGGTTTCATCATATGGCACATAGTAGAGACACCTGGAAAAGAAAACCTTCTCTGAGGAATTTCTTTCACTAGATTGTGGTGTACATCATTTTCTTTATCAATGATTAATGAAGGAGAGCCTAGCTCTCTATGAGCAATGACACCCTGATCACCTGGGCAGTGTAATAAAGGTAGACTGGCAATTCCTGGAAAGCAATACAGCAGAGTTCTTTCATGGTCTATGCTTCAGTTCCTGCCTCCAGTTTCCTTCCTTGAATTCCAACATTGACTTCCCTTGATGAGGCACTGTAATTCATAAGCTGAAGTAAGGATTTCCATACCCAAGTTGATTTTAATTAGTGTCTTATCTCAGAAACAAAGAAGCAAACTAGAATGGTAATTCATTTCAAAGAATATTCTTCTATTATGGACCTGACCATGTGGCTCTTTGGTCTCAGATTGTCTTGTGGAGGAAATGTGAAGAATTGTGAAGCTTTGTGCTACTTTATTGAGTGCTCAGAGTTTACTGAGTTGTTGTGAGAACTGAGAAGACAATGCAGATATCAATGCTATTTATCGAAGACCAGCTTGTGAAGCTTCAGAAGGAAGCAAAAAGTCTAACAAGATTACTCATGTGATATCTTGAACTAAGACTGTTTGGAAATGACATATATATATATATATATATATATATATATATATATATATATATTGTACTGGATCAACTGATTAATCTAAATGGAACAAAAGAATCAGCTGTAACTAGTAAGAGACTAGCATCATCGAGGCAAAATATTCTGAGAAGTATTTTTCAGGATCAAATGTGTGTGCAAGAGTCTCCCATATAGCACTGAGCTTAGCAACATCAAAGCTGTTGAAGTGAAGGGATTGTGGAGAACAGCTAAAGCTTGACACTGAGCAGGAAAGCCATTGTTAATGATGTCAACTTTGATTAAAATAAGGCTCAAGAGTTGTAGAGATGCCAGGACCATAGTATGACAGCCTACAACAGCAGCAGCTATGAAGAGCAAACACAAGCCTACAAGACAAACTGTGTGTGTTACAAATGGCCAAACCACAGAAGTGAAGCCATCCAAGCCCACTAGAACTCACGGTTGAGTCATAGATGTCAAACACATATAGATTTACAGTGTTGTACTTTGGTTTCCTTTTCCTTTTCTTTTTTATTTGATCTGTTTGTTAAACTATGCCTTGTTCTTCTCTCTTTGAGAAAGTGTTTGTTTATTTTTTTTTTAATTTTACAGGAGTACTCAGTTAAGACTTTGGAATTTTAAAGAGATTTTAGACAAAGTCAAAAGACTTTGAAATACATAAAGACAGTAGAACATTTTAAAAAAGTTTTTTTTTTAAAGTTTATTAAATTATGAAAGTTTCCATTTCTGCCCCTCCTCCCAACACCCTCCCACTCCCCCTCTCCCCCTCCTCCTCCCTCTCCATCCCTAAGAGCAGTCAGGGCTTCTAGCCCTGTGGGAAGTTCAAGTTCTTTCCCCTTCCTCCAGGTCCAGGAAGGTGAGCATCCTAACAGACTGGATCCCAAAAATCCAGTATATGCAGAGGAAACAAGTCCCAGTGTCATTGTCAATGGCTTTTCAGAAAGGCTCCGGGCCAGCCACATTCAGAGAATCCGGCCACATTCCCTTCCCTCCAATAACCCCTCTCAAATCCATAACCTTTCTTTCTTTGCTATTATCACTACATATACAAGTAGGTGGGCAAGTCTGGGAAAGAAATACAGTAAGCAGAGCTTCCTTATGATCTATGCTTCACATCTTGCACCAAGGTTTCTGTTTGGCTTGCTTGGTGATTGACTATATCCTCTAAGTACATTGAAGCAAAATCCCCAAGTTGTTTTGACCACTGTTTTAACACAACAATAAAGAACAAACTGAGACAGAATTTATCTGCTATCATGCATTGTTTTATAGTAAAACAGTATGAATACTAGACACAATGCCCTATTCTTCATACTAGAAGAACTGTTCCACTACAGGTCCTGAGAGCTGTTTATAAAAATATTCCTATCTTTAAACTACAACTTAAAAAGTGAAGTCATTTACAGAACATTATTGGAACCTTCAAATATATGAAATCATGCCACTTTGCCTATTTAGGAAAAGTTATGTTGTAGGGCTACAATTTTCAAATAGATGAGGCCTTATAATTTAATTCTCTGAGGAGCATTGTCATCAAATTAATTTAAAATATACTTTATGAAGCTTGTTTTATGAAAACTTGTTTTTGACTTGACTTTGATAAGACAATGGCAAGTTAAAGACAAATAAGTAAATACATAAATATACTATTTATCAACGATTAGATACACAAACCCCAACAGTTTTGACTGACACTACTCACCATAGATGTGAATCTACATATTCAACAGTTGGTTACAAACATTATAAAAAGATAGTAAATGCAAGCAACGCCATATACTGAAATTTTACATAACTGTTAGGTTGTGTTACATTTGGTATTAGTAGTTTAATAATTTTGCTGAGAAATAAAGAAGACTATGCCTAAGTTATACAAATACAGCAACTTTTTAAAAAGCTTTGATGGAGCACCCAGTGTCTTGGAATCAGGAAACTCAGTATGAAAGATACTGAGTGAAGACTAAACTCTGTGGGAAAGATGGGGCCATTCACAGACATTGCAGTTGTGAATGCAAAATAACACAATCATTATTGCTTTCCATTGGACATTTTCTGGGTAAAAATGTACATTTTCTGATCAAGTAATTCTTGAGTGAATTTCAATATCAACACATGAAGTGGACATAGAACCAAGTGTGGCAAGAGTTGCACTGGGAAAGCAACTGTGATTGCTGCTGTGTGTTTTAGAAGGTAGCCATCATAAGATAATGATGGAGTAATCAATTCCGCATGTATGTGTTAACAAAATACTGTTGGGGCAGAAGAGAATGAGGTGCATTCTTACACAGTAGGGTATGCTTATTATTTGTAATTAATACAGCCAGGCATAGTGAAACATACCTTTAATCCTAGCATTCTGCTTAGAGAGAGAGACAGCCAAATCCCTGAGTTCAGGGTCAATTTGTACTATTTAAAAGTTCCAGCCAGCCAGGACTACTTAGTAAAACCCTGTCTCAAAGTTAAACACCATAATAATATTACAAAAGTGGATGAACAGATAACTCACCATGTTTTTAAACTTCATTTTATTTTTAATTTTTTGAGATTATAATAAAATCACATCGTTTCCCTTTTCTCTTTGTTGCCTCCAAACTCTTCCTTGTACCTCTCCCCCTCTCAGCTCCTTCAAAGTCATGGCCTTGTTTTCTTTAATTGTGGTTTTGTGTGTGTTTATTTCCAAATAAATAAATGCAAAATGCTCCATCCGTATGTTGTCTGGTGTATATATTTTTCAGGCCTCTTCCTTTGGCAATGAACTCCAGGCATCAAAGGAATTCTGAGAGTGGGAGAAGTTGTCTTTCCCAGGGGAGAGCACACTGACTGTAACTCAGTATCAAATGGTCACTTTTTTTTCCCTTTGGTTGTTTAGTTATTCGGAACAAATCTTTTCATAAAGTTAGATTCAAATGCGGTCTGAAATGTGTGCCATCAAGTGACTTAGAAACAACAAGGGATAAAAACAAACCAATGGTGATTCTAAATGGAAGCAGGTCAAAAGGGCATTTAAAAATTTTTCCAATTTTATAATATTATGTCATATTATTTTAATACAAATTCAGTATTTTGTGGTCTGAAAAAAAGATTTGTAAAAAATCTAATTTAATTTTTAATTGAAACACCATTTTTTCCTCATATAATTTGTCTCAGGAAAAAAACCAAAAAAATCAAAATTAACTAGAAAATTGAACTTTCCTATTTTGGCTATTATAAACACAAACAAAAATTGAAGAATTGAAATTTTGTGCATGCCTATTTAATGTTTTCATGTGATAACAAAAATAACTTTACTGTAAAACATTACATAAGAAAAATTGGTGTTTTTTAATTCGTAGGTCCAAATAAGGAGCAGAAGGAGGGAGAACATGAGCAAGGAAGTCAGGACCGTGAGGGGTGCATCCACCCACTGAGACAATGGGACTGATCTAAAGGGAGCTCACCAAGGCCAGTTGGACTGGGACTGATGAAACATGTGATTAAACTGAACTCTCTGAATGTGGCTGTCAATGAAGGCTGACTGAGAAGCCAAGGACAATGGCATTGGGTTTTAACTCTACTTCATGGACTGGCTATGTGGGAGCCTTTTTTGTTCGGAAACTCACCTTCCTAGACCTGAATGGAGGGGGAAGGACCTTAGACTTCCCACAGGGCAGGGAATCCTGACTGCTCTTAGAACTGGAAAAGGAGGTGGGGGAGAGGGAGAGAAAAAGGCAGGTATGGAGAAGGTGGAAATTTTTAATAAATAAATATTTTTTTAAAAAAATAAAACGGGTGTTGGGGAACTAAAAAAAAGAATTTTCTGGCATTTTTACAAATAATATGTGAAAAAAGGGAAAGTCAAAATATTATTTTCAAGAATTTTTTGCCTTTAATTGTAGTTGGGTTTTTTGTTTGTTTGTTTAATTTGGTTTGGTTTGGTTGTTTTTACTCTTTAAGCGTTCACCACCCAGTTTCCGAATAAATACATGGAGATTTATTCTTATTTATGAATACCCAGCCTTAGCTTGACTCCTTTTAGTCAGATTTTCTAATTTAAATTATCCTGTTTCTTTTTAACTATGATGTAGTGTGAATTCTAATTCATCTTAATAATAAACCCTGGAGTCAGATGTGAGGGTAAATCCTGAAAGATCAGAGAAATAAAGGAACCAGCCACTAGAGAGACGTTTTACTTCTACTGAACTCTCAGACCAAATGGGACAAGATCCTATCTCCATGAATTCTCAGAATGAATGCCTTGAGTTCCTCTCTCCTCCCACCTTTTATTCCTCTCTCCAATCAGCCATATATCCCTTCTTGACTCTACATCCCTACTTCTGGGATTACAGGTATGGGACTCCCAAGTACTAGGATTAAGAGTGTGGAAACACTGGCTCTCTTTCTCTTTTAGAATGCATCAATCTCCTGAAGTCCAGAGTGGCCTTGAACTCACAGAGATCCTTCTGTCTCTGCCTTGTGCATGCTGAAATGAAAAGTGTGTGCCACCACTGCCTGACTTCTATCGCTAACTAGTGGCTATCTCCATACTCTGAAATTCAGGCAAGCTTTACTTGTTATAGCAGAAACATAATATCACCATACTATGCTTTCCTCTGGGCTTTTAATTTGGTTATTCTATACATCTTTTTTTTTTTTATCCCATGGTTGTATAACTGGCCCCTGACGTCCTTCTCGCCTCCTTTTCTTACTTCTTCCTCTCTTTCTGAGCCAAGATTTCTCCTCCTAATTATTCTCTCTGCCTGACAGCCCGCCAAATTCTTTCTTCTGTCTAGCTATTGGTTGTTTAGCTCTTTACTAGACCACTACGGTGTTTTAGACCAGCAAAGAAACACAACTTTACAGAGTTAAACAAATGCAACATAAAAGAATACCATATATCTTTACATCATTGAACAAATATTTCACAGCCTAAACAAATATATCACTAATATTCCACAACACCTAAGAATATGATATATAGTATCTAGGGTGATCTCCAAACTTTTCATTTGGGGTGTTGTGACAAAGGCTTATAAACTTAATACTGTTCAGGAAGCTACAAGCTAACCTCACGGACTAGGCTACTCATCCAATCTAGCATACATGGCAAGCTCCAAGTTAATGAGAGGCACTGTCTCAAAAAGGAAGTGGACAGCAGTAATAAGAAACAACATTGAGGCTGGCCTCTGACCTCCACAATTCCACCTGCACCCATAATCACACGTGATTAACACAAACACACTTAAAAACTCAAGAATAGAAAATGATATAAATATGATGTGTGTGTGAGAGTGTGTTTGTGTGTCTGTATTTGTGTGTGGTGTGTATAGAGAGAGGGAGCGTTTTTTCAATTATAATAATTCTGGAGGCAGTTGTATATTAACCTGTTATAGAATAATATTATTGTTATATATTATTTTGAAACATGGATATATGTATATTTCATGCACCACTGTACCATCCTTGGAGGGAGAACTTTCTGTGACATGAAATTTCATGCAACACTTATGTCTTTTACGGGACTTTTCTAAAGTTCTCAAGTCCAAAGCCTTGGCATGGTCTACTTGTACCGAATACCTGTAAACATTATGAGTTGCTATTTCATGGCCATAGCAGTATCTCCTATCATATTCTATATTGTATTCAGTTGATAAAATGATTAACTTATAACAGTTTTACTTATTGGCGTTGTCTTCAATGCTAATCACTTACTACTTTGTCATCAAGGTGTAATGTAAAGAAGATTGTGTACAAAATGCCTATGTTGTATATGAAATTTTGTTTTATTTTTATAAGCCCCAAGGTGTAGTAAAGATGATGATACACGTACTGGAGAAATGGCTCAGTGGTTAAGAGAACATTGCACTTGAAGAGGACCAGAGTTTGAAGAGGACCAGAGTTTGAGTCCCATTTCCCACATTAGGCTCCCACAATTGTCTTTAGCACCTGTCTCAGGGGAAGCTATTTCTCTGACTTCTACAGGCAGTAGTACTCGTGTGAATAGACCCATACACATTTACATAATTAAAAATAAAATGAATCCTAAAAAGTAAAATCTTACATGAAGATATTCCAATTCCAACAAAGGTGGAGAAAGGAGGATGATTTAATGGGACATGACAATAGCTAGTTTTAATTACTGAAATGTCATTGTATATATTGTTCAGTAGGACAGATACCAACCTATGGACTCTAGACTTCATTAACAATAATCTTCAGTAAAATATGCCATAATTTTATTTTCCTCACTTAAGATATGTTGTCCAGGCAGAGTTTCAGAAAGTCTTGGTGTTTCAAGGGAGAGAGAAAGAGAAATTTCATCATATTCACTGGAGAAACAAATCTTAGACAGTTTGATGCCGAGTCTTTATTTCCACCAGAGTACTTGGGTACTTTCACATGGTTTCAATTTCTGATTCAGACACACTTTCCAATTTACTGAAAAAATTTGGATTTATATGTTATTTATTTAACACATTAATTTATTCTAATTATGTCAATGCACTAACAATAGCTTTTTTGCTGTTTGCTTCTCTTCTGTGCATCATCTTGTTTTATATCAACTATTGTTTGAGCTTAATATCAATGACCTTTCTATATTTTACATTATTTCTCCTTATAATTTAAGCAGCTCCTAAAAGCTTAGCATTAAAATAATTGGGTGGGTGAGGAAGCAGTGAGGATCTGGGAGGAGTTGAGGGAGTAGAAGCAATAATTAGAGTATATTATAAGGAAAAAGGTCTATTTTCAGTAAAAAAGAAATGAAAAAATAATTCTTATAATCTACATTATTGATACAAAAAAGAAACAAATTAATTAAATCTGTCAGAGTCTTCCATAAAGTTTCTGTATAAAACAGTCCTCTCTTTTATCTTTTTTTTTTCTTCTCCCTATTATACTTTTAAGAATTATGGTCCACTTTCCTTCTTTTTAGCTACAGATAGTTCAGCTTTCTACTATCTCTCTTCTGCCTTCACTACTCTGGGTTTTTGAAGTCTATTAATGACTTCAGAAATCCACTGATCTTGTGCCCTAACTGCTGCTGATCTTATCTGAAGTATTTTCCCCTCTGCTATCTCCACGCCAAAGTCAACTTCTCACATTGTAGCAATGACTCTGGTTTCTCCTATTTTCCTCCCCACCTTTTTGGAAAATAAAAATTAAAAAAAAACAGGCCCATGTCAACGGATGCCTCATATTCATCTAATATTTTAAACATAGAAACTTTGTAATCATTCATCCTCAGTGTTCTGGCGTTCTTATAGGATCAACAATTTCCTTTCTGTTAACAAAATCTAAGTAGAGGTCACAAATCTGCCGTGGGGTTAGTATTAGCATTCTACTTTCACTCTTTGTTCAATACACCTTGCCTCATTATCTAAATGCTAGCCATCGCCTACCTGGCCAGAATGGTTTTCTGTGCTTCTTATAAGTGGTTCACTTAGCTCCGAGGGTGTGGTGGTTCTTCTAGCCCTTTTCATATGATCCTCACCCAGGTCTCCCATTTGTAGTCTTGTTAGTACTCTCTCTTCTTCCACATGTTTTCTCCATCCTATCTGTGTACTCACAACACAGTCTCAATTGATTGGGTGATTTGCCTTCTTGTTCCTTGCTAACTACACTTTTTCTGTATTATATATTATATTAATGCATATAATAATACATAATATGTATCAATATACTACATTTTATATATAACCTATTAAATAAATTACATGTATTATATATTTAAACTTTATGAATTGTAATCATTAGATAATTTCATGTGATATATCCACAATATACTTCTAATTGTGTTAATTTTGTAGTTGAAAACTACAGTTTCTTTACTGTAAAGGGAATATGAATAAATTATTTTGTCTGTTCATTATGTCCTTCAGTTATTAGTCCAAAATCTTTTTCAAAAACCCCTATGTCTGTTTGATATTTACTTTTCGCTGGTGTATTCCAAGTGGCCTTTGTTCCCTGAATCTCACGCCTTGGCCCACCTATTGTGCTACTCAAAATCAAAATTAAATGTTACATCAATCAAGCAAGCCATTTTTCTAAAAGTTGCCACACAAAATGAGTCTCCTTGTCCTATAAAACACTATTCAAACTATGTGTGTGTGTATGAAACCTGTTACTTTTCAAGATTCTATTTCATACAGTCCTTTACTTGTGTCAGGGCATCTCTTACCATTAATAGATGACTGAGGCTTATTTTTTGTTTGTTTCCTTGTTTGTTTGTTTGAGACAAAATTTCTCTGTGTAGCCTTGTAGCCTGTCCTGGAAATCACTCCATAGAGCAGGCTGGCCTTGAACACAGAGAGATTCGCCTCATCCTCTTCCCAAGTGCTGGGATTAGAGGCGTGTACTACTACTGCCTGGTGATAATTAAGTTTTATATGGAACACATGCTTGCCTGTAAACAGGAGCAGACATTTTAAATGATGCATTATTTTACTCTCTGACTTGTCTAATCAAAGGTACAGTTTTAACTTTGAAATAGAATTGCTACGGGCTGAAAAAGCTTAACGGGGCAAACTTTTCACTGTAGATCCTACACACTCCCAGACATCTGATGAGACTTACTCCGTGAACCTTCCACTTGTGTTCTAGGATCCTCCTGAGATGCTCATCAGCTCTGCAGCAAGGTGTTTCATCCCACTTTAAGGTTCGTGGATGCCGGATGCAGTAGTTGAAATGAGTTCCCAAAAGTTAATGAATTAGACACATGATACACACAAAGCCAGCTTTGCTAGAGTAAAGAAACTGTAGATCTGTACTTCCAGTGGAGCGTTTCTAAGAAGCATTCTTTCTGAGGAGTCACCTTTATGTTTACTTTTGTTCCAACCAATGTCCAGAAAGAAGCAGACACAATAGGCAATATCTGTTTTTCTGATAAACAATAATTTTCTGGTAGTGTCAATGGTAAAGCTTCTTTGTGTACAGATCAACATCTGCTCTTTAAATATTAAATATTCACCTCACAGAGGTCAAGCCCTTCAATTTGTCTCCACCACGTTCATTATACTTTAAGAACTAGTGTAAGACACAGCGATTTTCAAACATGAAAGGTAAGACAGTCACCGTACAGGTTTGTCAAAATCCTTCATGAAAGAAAACAAAACAGGTAGTAGCCAAGAATGCAATTTACTAGTAAGTTCATGGTAACGTTTATGCTATGGTTCCTGCCATCGTGAATAGTAGCTCATTGCTCCAATCCCTGTGTCTATTGGGGCCACCTAGAGAATTTCATGATTATCTCCCCTGCTGTATACTGTCCAGATACATCTTTTAAAGCTGGTTGTGGGGACATTTCAGACAGGTAACTCAGAGTTGAAGGGATACTCGACTATACTTTCTCTTATTCAAAGGTTATTTCTGCTAGAGATGAGAATTTGAACCTTCAGAATTGTTATATGTGCAGGCAATGGCTAAGAGAGCAAAGAAAGATACTGAAATGATACCCTCAGTAATGCCCTTCTTATTATCTTTTTTCTTTTTTTAAATTTACTTATTTATTTATTTATAAAATTTCCACTTCCTCCCCTCCTGCCAATACCCTCCTACTCCCCCCAATCCCTCTCCTCCTCCCTTCCCAGTCCTAAGAGCAGTCAGGGTTTCCTGCCCTGTGGGAAGTTCAAGTTCCTTCCCCCTCCCTCCAGGTCTAGGAAGGTGAGCATCCAAACAGACTAGGATCCCAAACAGCCAGTACATGCAGACAAAACAAGACCCAGTGCCATTGTCAATGACTTCTCAGTCAGCCCCCATGTCAGCCACATTCAGAGAATCCGGCTTGATCACATGCTCCTTCAGTCCCAGTCCAGCTGGCCTTGGTGAGCTCTCATTAGATCAGTCCCCTTGCATCAGTGGGTGAACGCACCCCTCGGGGTCCTGAATTCCTTGTTCATGTTCTCCCTCCTTCTGCTCCTCATTTGGACCTTGGGGGCTCAGTCCAGTGCTCCAATGCGGGTCTCTGTCTCTATCTCAATCCATCGTCGGATGAAGGTTACCTCTGATCCTGCCTTCCATGCTCACGTTCTCCCTCCTTCTGCTTCTCATTTGTACCTAGGGAGTTAAGTCCAGTGTTCCAATGTGTGTCTCTGTCTCAATCTCCATCCATCACCAGATGAAGGTTCTATGGTGATATGCAAAATATTTATCAGTATGCTTATGGGCCAAGGCCCGTTCAGGTACCCTCTCCCCTGCTGCCCAAGGAACAATCTGGGGACCTCTCTTTGGACCTGGGAACCCCTCTAGAATCAAGTCTCTTGCAAACCCTAAAATGGCTCCCTTAGTTGACATATATACTTCCCTGCTCCCATATCCATCCTTCCTCCCTCCCCCCATCCCATTTTCCCAAGCTATCCCCAATCCTCCCCTTCTCCCTTCTCTCTAACATCTCCCCTTACTTCCACCCGCCCGACCCTCCGTGCACTCAAGTTTGCCTGGCAATCTTGTATATTTCCAATATCCAGGAGGATAACTATATGAATTTCTTCATGTTCCCCTTCTTATTTAGCTTCTCTAGGATCACGAATTATAGGCTCAAAGACCTTTATTTATGGCTAGAATCCACTTATGAATGAGTACATACCATATTCCCCTTTTTGGGTCTGGGTTACCTAACTCAGTAAAGCGTTTTCTATTTTCATCCATTTGCATGCAAAATTCAAGATGTCATTGTTTTTTACCGCTGAGTAAAACTCTAATGTGTATATGTTCCACACCTTTTTTAACCATTCTTCTATTGAGGGGCACCTAGGTTGTTTCCAGGTTCTGGCTATTACAAATAGTGCTGCTATGAACATAGTTGAACAAATGCTTTTGTAGTATGTTAGGGCATCTCTTGGGTATATTCCCAAGAGTGGAATTGCTGGGTCCTGAGGGAGGTTGACTCCCAGTTTCCTGAGAAACCGCCACACTGATTTCCACAGGGGCTGCACAAGTTTGCATTCCCACCAACAATGGATGAGTGTTCCCCTCATTCCACATCCTCTCCAGCATAGGCTATCATTGGTGTTTTTGAGTTTAGCTATTCTGACAGGTGTAAGATGGTATCTCAAAGTTGTTTTGATTTGCATTTCCCTGATCGCTAAGGAGTTTGAGCATGACCTTAAGTGTCTTTTGCCCATTCGAAGTTCATCTGTTGTGAATTCTTTGTTCAGTTCAGTACCCCATTTTTTAATTGGGGTTAATTAGAGTTTTAGTGTCTAGTTTCTTGAGTTCTTTGCATATTTTGGAGATCAGACCTTTGTGTGATGAGGGGTTGGTGAAGATCTTCTCCCAGTCCGAAGGTAGCCTTTTTGTCTTACTGACAGTGTCCTTTGCTTTACAGAAGCTTCTCAGTTTCAGGAGGTCCCATTTATTCATTGTTTCTCTTATTGTCTGTGCTACTGGGGTTCTACCTAGGAAGTGGTCTCCTGCGCCTATGTCTTGTAGACTACTTCCCACTTTCTCTTCTATCAGGTTCAAAGTGCTCAGATTAATGTTGATGTCTTTAATCCATTTGGCCTTGTGTTTTGTGCATGATGATAGATATGGATCTACTTTCATTCTTCTACAGGTTGATATTCAGTTATGCCAGCACCATTTGTTAAAGATGCTTTCCTTCTTCCATTGTATACCTTTAGCTCCCTTGTCGAAAATCAGGTGTTCATAGGTTTGTGGGTTAATATCTGGGTCTTCTATTTGATTCCATAGGTCGACATCTATGTTCTTATGTCAATACCAAGCTGTTTTCAATACTGTAGCTCTGTAATAGAGTTTGAAGTCAGGGATGGTAATGCCTCCAGAAGTGCCTTTATTGTATAAGATTATTTTGGCTATCCTGGGTTTTTTGATTTTCCATATAAAGTTGATTAATTTTTCTCAAGGTCTGTGAAGAAATTTGATGGGATTTTGATAGGGATTGCATTGAATCTACTGATTGCTTTTGGTAGAATTGCCATTTTTATTTTATTTTTTTAATTTTTTTGTTTGTTTATAAAAATTTCCACTTCCTCCCCTCCTCCCCGTACCTTCCCATTCCCTCCTTCCTCTTCCCCCCCACTCCCTCTCCTCCTGCCTCTCCAGTCCAAAGAGCAGTCAAGGTTTCCTCCCTGTGGGAAGTTCAAGTTCCTCCCCCGTCCCTCTAGGCCTAGGAAGGTGAGCATCCAAACAGACTAGGATCCCAAACAGCTAGTACATGCAGAATTGCCATTTTGACTATGTTGATTCTTCCAATCCAAGAGCAAGAGAGATCTTTCCATTTTCTGGTATCCTCCTCAATTTCTTTCTTCAAAGATTTAAAGTTCTTGTCAAATAGGTCTTTCACTTCCTTGGTTAGAGTTACCCCAAGATATTTTATGCTATTTGTGGCTATTGCGAAAGGTGATGTTTCTCTGATTTCCCTCTCTGCTTCTTTACCCTTTGTATATAGGAGGGCAACCGATTTTTTGGAGTTGATATTGTATCGTGCCACATTACTAAAGGTGTTTATCAGCTGTAGGAGTTCTTTGGTAGAGTTTTTGGGGTCGCTCGTATACTATCATATCGTCTGCAAATAACGAGAGTTTAACTTCTTCCTTTCCAATTCGAATCCCCTTGATCCCCTTATGTTGTCTTATTGCTATTGCTAGAACTTCAGGCACTATATTGAAGAGGTATGGAGAGAGTGGACAGCCTTGTCGTGTTCCTGATTTCAATGGAATGGCTTTGAGTTTCTCTCCATTCAATTTGATGTTAGCTGTCGGCTTGCTGTAAATAGCTTTTATTATATTTAGGTATGATCCTTGTATCCCCAATTTCTCTAACACATTTATCAAAAAGGGGTGTTGAATTTTGTCAAATGCATTTTCAGCATCCAATGAAATGATCATATGTTTTTTTTCTTTCAGTTTATTTATAGGATGGATTACATTGATAGATTTGCGTATGTTGAACCAGCCCTGCATCTCTGGGATGAAGTCTACTTGATTATAATGGATAATTTTTCTAATGTGTTCTTGGATTCGGTTTGCCAGTATTTTATTGAGAATTTTCGCGTCCATGTTCATGAGTGAGATTGGCCTATAATACTCTTTCTTGGTTGTGTCTTTGTGTGGTTTTGGTATCAGAATAACTGTAGCTTCATAAAAAGAGTTTGGCAATGACTCTTCTGTTTCTATATTGTGAAATACATTAAGGAGTATAGGTATTAGCTCTTCCTGGAAGTTCTGGTAGAATTCTGCATTGAAACCATCTGGTCAAACCATATTATCTTTGTGGACCAATAACTATTAAATACTTTTGTCCTTTTTCTAGTAACTACTAAAATCAAACTGAAGACACAGTATCATGTTAGTAGAAACTCATTGAAGCAAATCCTCTAAGGGCATTGCTTCTCTTGCCTAGGGGATTCCCCCCCAAAAAATGTAGTATTAGGTCTGGAAAGTGTTGGGAATATTCCCTGAAAGTGGACTACAAGACGACTTCTTTCCTTTTCATTCTGTTTTGTATGAGGCAAATTTTCTTCCACCAAGCACTCTTAGAATGCTGTGCTGTATGGCCACAGTCACGAATCAGTAAGACAGCTATTCATATATTCAGACTTCAAAAGCTTTTAGTCAAAAATTAGCTTTACTCTGGATAAATGTATTTACCTTATGTGTCTTTTACAGTGGCTGAAAATGAACTAGCACAATAGAATATTGGAAGTTTAATTCAAGTTCAAGTTAGTGAGGATGACACAAGTAACATGTATACATCTGATGAATATCCACAAGTTAGACTTATACATTCATATTCATATGAGCTAAATAGATCTATGATAGAGACATATATAATAGTTTGAGAAGATTTTTATTTTTAATACTGAGAATGATATGTCAGTGAAGGTTGAGGATTCTATAATTTTGATCTCCATATTATAAGCCTAGTTTCAGTAACTAGTCTAGAAGTTGCTAAATAGCCAGCCATTTAGCACCTTGATAATACCAAGGTCGATGCAGTCAGTTCACACACACACACAAAAAAAAGGCTCAAAACTCCTAGGAAGATAGAAATTAATATAAAAGTGTTTCCAAATGAGAAGGAATGCATACATACATATTTTTACCAGATGCAATCACGAATCTTCATGATATTCTTTGAAATTTCAATTTAATTAAAAAAATATTCTTACATTTCTTTTTTTAAGAGAGCTGAAGAGAGCCACAAGGCTGAATCACTGCCTGCAGGTACCTCACTGAGCACTCAGAACTGGGTTAAAATTTCCATTTATCTGGTAGGTTTTTATTTTCATGGTTTCGAATATGTCTCTATTAGAGTTAAACTGTTAGGAATAAGGAAGAGCACAATAAAATCATCAGATTTTGGAGCCTTCGCTCATCATGCAGTGTAATCCTGAAAATAATCCCCCTCCCACTCCAAAGGAAAAGGAGAAGTTTAGAGAGCGGCTTTCATTATTTCTCCACATCCATCTTTCCATCCTTTTTTTCCATTTTCCAGTCACAGTCAGACCCCTGCACTGAAATCCCAAAATACATCAAGAAAGGCAGGGCTGATGTGGGGAATAAGCAGAGACTCTAAATCCTCACATCTCTCCTCACTTCAAAATCCCCTGAGCGGCCTCCTTACCTCTCAGTCTTCTTTAGTCCCTTGAAGAATTTGGCTTCACAGACTGAAGAATGATATTGATGGAACTGAAAAAGTTTTACGTTAGAATTGAAGTCTAGTCTATACAGCCAAAAATATCATATCAAAAGCAAAACCACATCATTTCTAGCTATTTTAATATACGTATTTTAAACTAGCAGATTAGTGAAAACAGTCAATTTGTTTTTCTGTTCTGGGCTTAATTTCAGACTTTGTTTTACATTTTACTGCAGACAACTTTGGGATCAGGAGGTTGAAACTTAATTAATGTAATCATTTCAATTATGGAGTTGAAATGGCTTGTCTGATTAGATTCGTTTTGTTTCACTTTTCTATGTTTTCTTTTTTGAATCCCATTTCTGTGACTCTCAGACATAAATTAATTCTTTTATTAACTTTTTGTTTCTGGGTAGAACTTTTGCTTTCTCTACATCTTGTAAGCCCTTGTGGTGGTTGAATAATAAATGCCCCGACCCCATCTTGCAGTCTCTGCAATTTGAATGTTTGTTCCTAAATTGGTGACCCTGTGTGCAGAGGCTTGAGAGTTGCAATATGTCACTGGGGCTGGGTTTTGAGAGCTTCAAGACTTGAGCCTTTTGAGTTTTTGTTCTTTGCTTCCTGTCTGTGATTCAAAATGTGACCCTTCAGCTGTTCCTGCCACCAGTCCTTAGAGCTTGCTGTTAGGCTTCATGATAGTGATAATGATGAATTCTTAATTCTTTGGAACTGCAAGTTTCAATTAAACTGTTCCTTCTATAAATTGTCTTTATCAAGATGTCTGATAGCAGCAATCTACACACAACTAAGACAGCCTTCTACCAAAGAGCTGCGGGCTCCAGAACTTAGCATTTCTTTACAAAGTTGATCAGTGTGTTCTGATGCCTTTCTGTTTCACTCTATTTTTCTTTAGACATGTCTGAGGCTTTGATTTACACCTCTACATGGATCTCAGTTTCCTCTTAAGAAAAAAGTCAAGGTTTGAACTGTCTAACATATTGTTGGAGTTGAATAAAGTAATCTTGAGATCAAAGGTGAGAGTGTTTTCTTAAAGTTTCCTTCCTTTTGATCAGGGCAAAACTCTAGCAAATTCAAATCCTTTGGATGGAAACACACAGAAAGTGAATGGATAATGTTTGAGAAAAGGTACTGAGATGTGAGCCTATCAGGAGTGTGTTCAAGAGAATGAGGCTGGTTCTTTGCCTATTTTCCTCAATATTATTTTTGTCGAATTTTCACTTCCAACTTCTTGGTTATTTTTAAATTATGTACTTCACATTTTTCGTTAGAAGGTGACCTTTGAACTACATGTATCAACCTGGTCTTCACCCCTTTAGGAATAATACTTGAAGTGTTCTCCTTCCTTGGGTATATGTGCCCTAAAATAATGACTAGGTGCAACCTGATATGAAAGCTTGTCTGTGTTTCATACATTTTGTTTTGTTTTCAGAATCTTGATCTGACTTATTCTGTAGAGTAGCCTGAATCTGTAGGTGAAGCACATTCCCTTGGATTTCACTTGGCTTAGTGCTTTCTTTATTAGTTAATGTTTGTCACTGTAACTAAACTATGACAGAAATGATGTGAAGAAACATGTACTTTGGCTCATGGTTTCAGGAATAATTTAATCTATCCTGACGGAAAAGGTGTCTCTGCATCTGCTGATGGAAGACTAATTCAGTGATAATGATTAAGAGGCAGAGAGAAAACCAGAACTGGAGGTGAATATGACCTTGACGACCCATCCTACTCTTCTCTTTTCTCCAGCCAGGCATTCCCACTTTGTGAAGACTTCATAGCTATCGAAATAGCATCCTACTAAAAGTCTTTCCAGAATAATAAAGCAAGAGAATGGAATTAACAGAAAATCAAATAACAAAGAAAAAACAAAACAGATGCTGATTCCTGACAATAATATCGAAACAGGAAAATGTGAAAGCATCTACCAAAAGTTCTTAGAAGTGATAATAAATTCATTAAAGGTACAGAGAACAACGTCAACAGGCAATATTAACATTGTTTGTACATGCTAGGCTTTTTGAAAATGAAATTAAGAAAAGAATTATTAATGACAAAAAATTCTTAGGAACAAATTTAATAAGATGAGATACATGCTGGTCTAAAACTATAGAACATTAAATAAACAAGTTACATATATATATATATATATATATATATATATATATATATATATATATGTTCATGAACTCAAATAATTTATAACGTTAGAATAAAAAGACTGGCCAAATCAATCTATAAATGCACTACAGTCCCTATCAAAATGCTAGTCATTTTCAGCTTGAAAATGCTTCCATGGATAATTATGAATTTACATGGGATCCCCAAAATTCTGAATGGCTAAAGTAGCAATAAGAAAAAGGAACAGAACTTGAGACATGGCAGTTTTTGGTTCAAGCTGCATGACCATTACTACAATGGTTAGAAATAGTTAAACAACTGGATATTCGTAAAAAATAAAGAAAACAAAACAAACAACAACAACAGCAAAAACAATAAAACAGATACTTTAACCAATGGATTAGAATAGAGTTCTCTGAAGGGAAACTAGGTTTCGTCTTCTTCCACCCCATCTAACTTTATGTTCTCTGTCTCTCTCTGTGTATCTCATTTTCTCTCTTTTTAACACACACACACACACACACACACACACACACACACGGAAAAAGAAAACAAACAAAATTAGGAAGAAGAAGATAAAGGAAACCCTCAAACGAAACAAACAGAAAAGTAAAAGAAGTCCACACCCAAAAAATCATGGGGTTTGTTTTATGTCAGTCAGTTACTCCAAGGCCTGGGGCCTGCCCTGGAGGGCGGTTGAAATACCCAGTAAAACTGCCTTGGAGAAAAGTGTCTTTTCCTTTGCCATCCTCTTAGCTAAGTGTGGCATGCAGCTTCTACTTCCTTTTCTCATGCTGGGACTCTGTCTGGATTGAACCTAGGCAAGTTCTGAGTGTGCTGCTGAGGCCTCTGTGAGTTCATATGCACCTCAGTTCTGTTGAGCCTGGAAGACACAGCTTAACAAAGTTTTTATTATAAGAACCCATCACCTGTTCTATCATCGGTTTAACAAAGGAAGCTAACAAATCAAATCAAAACAAAACTTCTACTGAGTTTCTATGGAAAACAGTCTTTTCTTTCATCTATTTTCATTTGATTTTCAACAAAGTTTACATGAAAACATGATACTAGAAAAAGGGTGGAGGGAGAAAAAACTTGTGGTCAGGATATAATGTATGGAAGAAGAATAAATTTTTAAAAAGGGGAAAAAAGAAAATGAAAATAAGAAAGAAAGAAGAAAGACATTGAGTATCCAGTTTTCTTTGCGTTATAGATTGAGGAGGACTTGAAGCAGCTATTTTGAAAACCTTGATATGAATACAGTTAAAAATTTAAGAACAAAAGTGGATTTTATGAATATTTTCATAATGTATACAAAATAGATGTCCCTGTGTCCACTCTCCATTATGACTAAGCTGGATTTGTTGAGTTTGTAGTAAATGTTTCCTCTCTAGTCATAGAGGATTTCCCAGGAGAAAAAAAAGGTACTACCTTCTCAAGATTGACCTCTGATGACTGGAGTCAAATCACAAGAAGAAAATCATCTTGATTGTATTATATTGTGTTTTTAAATAAATAATGCAAATTTTTAGATAGTATTGAGAATAAGAACAAAATAGAATAAAAAAAAAAGCTCATAAATCTCTAACCAAATACTAGCAGTCTTGAAGCATATTTTTTTTTTCTGCCATTGCTTTTGACCTGCGAAGAATATTTCGGTGCCCTTTCCACTCCGGCCCTCTGTATCTTCCTCTCTTATCCCTTTCTAATGGCTCTGGGAGCAACATGAATTTCTCCCCTTAGAAACCATTCCTATTAAATGGCTAGCTTATGTTGATGAGTTCAGCTTGAAGTAGATTTACAAAGTGTCAGAAAGTTAGAATTCTCAATTTATTCTAGCAGGATGCATCATGCTCTAGGAATAGCTTTATGGGGCAGTAATTGGGCAGTCATTCTGCACTCTGATAGCCCCAGGAGATTCAATTCTACTATAAGAAAAGACATTAAAAAGCATAGTCTTTTTTTATTAAAAGCACAGCATGAATAACAGGGCATTTATTTTGCCCTTTTTCTTTTAAATCTAACCCTAATACTTGGGAGGTTTTTGTCTTTTTTTTCCCTTCATATTATTCAAGCATAAAGCACTGACTCACTAAAGGGCAGTCAGGAAAGCGTCGAACACCATGGCTCTAGCTAACATCTGTACATCACTGATGACCGCCCTGATGACTTCTTTATTCAGGCCCGGAAGTCGGATTTGCTTCTTTGTAAAGAAACTACAGGACTGACAGCACACAATGAATCATGCCTAACAACATGCTGACAAGCTGGCAAGAGGCAGCCTGCACAGTGGTGACTACGGCTGACAACAAGTGTACACATCTGTTGGTAGGATTTATGAGAAAGGAATACAAACAAGGAGGAGATGGTTGTTGGTTTTAGAAGAGAATTAAAAACCCTTCTCTTTCTATCCAAATAGCCATGACATAAGGAATATATATTAGTCCTCAAGATGTGTTTATGACAAGCAGAACTAGATTCCAAATGGCCTGTGTCGATTAGCATTTTGATTACCAAACGCTGTTCCAAATGTCTGATGAACAGGTATTAGAATAGTTCTTAAACATACTGATTGAATGCACATCGATGCTGCTATATTTAACACTTGCTTATGTTCAGGTGTAAATCTGGTTTTGTATCTTTCCTTAAGGAAAAATGTAAAACACTTGGAGCCCTGCAGTCTTTCTCAGGGAGACAGACATCCAAAACACCATTCTTAATGCAGCGACAGATATAAAAGAGTTAAATTTTAAAAGGAAGTTGGCAGATCCAAGTTTCTTTAATCAGGTATCAAAGAGCATATGACTAGATTTGCCATTTTCACACCACCCTCCCCACTTGTCTACCAGAAAGCATGAAATGGTATGCCTTATCCACAACCCAGCAGCATCCTTTGTAAGATTATTTTCATTTGAGAGATTTCCACATTTATATAATGTGTTTAGAACAAATATATTCCTCTACTTCCTTCCATCTAACTCCCCCATAGTCTCCTACAAAATTTCCTAACACTTTTATGTACTGTATTTTTAATATACTGAGTCCACTTAGTGCCTCCATTGTACGTATGGGTGTAGGTCCATCCAATGGGCTGTGGGCAGTGTTCCATAGACAACATTCCTAAATGAACTGACTCTCACTCCTGTGGGAGCATTCAGGTGTCAATTCCAAGTAATTCTTGTTTCTCACGTCCAGAAAAAAAGTTTAACTTAAAAATTTGTATTACATGCAATCATAATCATGATATCAAGATAACAACAACAACAATAAAATAATAAAACCCTGTGTCCAACAATGAGCAGCGGTTTAGCCCTCTAGGTTCAAAAGACTTACATAGAAAACAGGAAAACCTTGCACCAAAGCTTAATTCTGTGTTGAATTCTGCAGGTGATCTGGGTAGGAAAAAACATAGAAATTTTAGTTATAGACAGTCTGACATGCCACATTTTGGTTTTTATTTTATTTTTATTTTTTTTATTTTTTTTTTTTATTTTTTTTTTTTGATTTTTCGAGACAGGGTTTCTCTGTAGTTTTTGGTGCCAGTCCTGGAACTAGCTCTTGCAGACCAGGCTGGCCTCGAACTCACAGGGATTCGCCTTCCTCTGCCTCCTGAGTGCTGGGATTAAAGGCGTGCGCCACCACCGCCCGGCCACATTTTGGTTTTTAGTCTGAGAATTTTTGACTTGTAATTGTAAGTGGTGATTTCTATTTTTTTCCTCTTATTCTGGAATAACTTTGCAGACAGAGTCGCTGTTTTCCAAGTACCAAAGGCACATTGATGATTGTTAAGTAAAATGAAGTACAGAAGAATAAAATTGGCTTAGATGTTAGATATTTTCCCTTCCAAACATGCATAAAAACTGGGATCTGCAACTTTCCCTGCTCCCAATGAAATTTATTCACTCTCGGGACTCGCAGGGAAGGGTTTGTCTATGAGGCAGAGCAAACTGAATATTCAGAGCCAATCACCAGCGTCCCACACCAATCACTTTAGTCCCACATCACTTAATTGCCAGATATTGAGAAAAAATGACTGAATATTATTCTGAATGTTGTAAAATGTGCAAATATGTTATTTAAAACTTGTGTGAAACTTGCCAGCCAACATTCAACAGGCACTGCTTCTGTCCTGCTCTTCCTGACTCCTGCGTTGGGGAAAGAGCAGACAAGAGTGCTTATTACAAGGAACAAACTGACGACGGACAGGAGGACATTCTTCCTTTTCACGTGCGAAAGTTTACACTAATGTTACCTGTTTAAACAGATTACTGCTTTCATTGTTTCCCATATTTATATTTATAATTATTACTTTCATAAAAATTTCATCCAAAATCTGTGCTAAGAAAATTAAAGAAATATTTCAATGCAAAAAATGAGTATCATAATGTCAACTATATTGATTGGAGTCTTCTGTGTTGTTGAACTAAAGAATTTTAAAGCAAAAGTAGAGTTCAGAGATAATTTATTCTGGACCCTTCGTCTCTCTCTTTTATATTTGGCACCATCCAGTTCATTTTGCTTTTATTGAGTGAATTTCAAAGTAATAGTTTATCAAATGTCATGTATTTACATAATTAGCATAATTGCATATAAGTGTATAATTAGTGTAAATATATGTAATTATATTATTATAGCATGAAATAATCTTGTAAAAGGCTTTTTTTCTAACTTTTCATGCCAAGGCACACATTGAACATGCATATGAGTTGAGATTTTGTATTCAGTGTCTTGTTCTTCCTTATTGACTTATCTAAATGTCAAATCTTAATATATATATTTGAAAAGCAGTGTTCTTTCACTGGAGTGTTGGTTCATTTCTTCTTCTTTTTGAGAAACAAGAGTAATCCTGAAAACAAATAGAAATGTTTTCTTTATCATTTGCTGTAATCTAGTATATAGAAAAAGTAATCCCTTATGTCAAACAAAAAAACTTAGCTCTATTTGCAAATTTAATGTGAATATAAATAAATAGCGTTTTAAACACAATCCCTTGGCAAATAACAGAGAAAATAGAAATGTCAGCTTCTCCCTTCTCCATGCTCAATATCCTAATGAAACTGAGAAAGAAACTGTGGTAATTTTAAATTCTTGCCAGTGACAAGGATGTGACCAGTAAGAGGCTGATTCTCGAGCTTAAACACAATAACTTCTTTTAATATTCCCCATAAGTAATTCTAAGCATCATCTCCTAGTTACCCCATTTTGTATAATGATGACCACATCAGGTATGCCTCTTTAAAAACGAAATTAAAATCTCTGTGCTTAACAAGGAAAAAGTATGTTTTCATGCCTAATGTGTTTTAAGATGATGACACACAGAAATTTTTTATTATGAATAGCTTAATAACAATGCTGTTAGTGACTGTTATATGATCTGAGAAGTATCATTAGAAGACTTTTTCACTGAATGAACATCATGTAGTGTGAACTTACAAGTCTGTATGCTGTAGTAAAGGTTAGCCCACTTTCCTGCCCCTTGGAGCAACTAAGACAGAGAACAATCGAGGAGATAGGTATGTTTCACTTGGCCTAAAGATTGTCAAATAGTATATTTATTGAAATATCATGTGGTAACCTATTAATAGTACAATATTCATGCCTTTATATGTCAACTAATAATAATTGAAAATAAAGGTAAATAATATCCAAGGAACAAAATATTTAGGAATAAATCTACCCAAAGAAATATGACACCTTCAGAGATATAAGATTAAAGGAAGTGAATAATAACTTAGACAAAAATTAGTAATAGATTTATAACATATTGGAAAAGAAGAAAGAGAAGATTATTGCTCATTCACAACACAAGGCACCAAATCATGTCTACAAATCAGAAATCTACTGGCAGCTTTATAATCTTCTCTTATGAAAATAAGGAGGCAAAATTCTGAAGTAAGATCTAAAAGCCTTGCAGTGAGTCATCACTGTGGTCTAGGACTATATTTATTCATTAGGATTTCATATTAGATTTTATAGTTATTTATCTAACTACTTCAATACAAATTATAAATGTTATAACAAATTACAGCACATTTAGAAACAAAGTCAATATAAACCTAAAAATTAATTTGTATTGGAAATGTTTAACACTTTTTGATTAATCAAAATTTTGGAATTAAATTTAGCAAATCAATACATTTATAAAATTATTTCTAAATTAAGAATTTCTGGGAGAAATGGAAAACTGCAATAGAAACAAAAAGAATTAGAAAATAAAATTAGTAAATCTCACTGAAAATAAAAAGAAAACCAAAAGCCAATATGCTGTTCTTATGTGGTCTTCCACCCTCACCTAATTGGTAGACAACATCTTCATTACAGATCATAAAATATCCAAATATTCTGTAGGATATTGGTCCCACTTGATAATAAGACCTCCCTTCACGTCCTCTTCTGTCTTAAAAGATTCAAAATACAGTCTATGACAGATGGGCTCAGGGTGCCAAGCAAATGCATGCTGTCCTGAGCCTTTCTTTTCCATAGTCTCTCCCGTTTTCAGTAGTTTCTATATGTCTTGCTCTGGTTTCTCAAAAAAAAAAAAAAAAAAGCATAAGAAAAAGGATTCCGACAAAGGATCTTTGCAAGAGGTGATGCTAAGAGATACTAAGAAAGTAGTTCAGAAGTGGATTATAAAGGAGAAAATGGGAACAAAGTACTTGCTCCCAAGCTGCAGGCAAGCAAAATTTTATCCCAGTAGGAAACTCTAGGTGCTGTACATCATATACCAAAAAGCATTCCCCACAAAAGAAAGAAGATGCAAGTATGCATCTATCAACTCCGACATCAGCTGAAATCCTGTTATTTCTGGCTTCCCTTTATGATGAAACATACATGCTTCATATTAAATATTGTATCTTTGTGTTTATTGATTTATTTACATACTTATCTATTTGTGTGCATTTTATATATTGATTTCTTTTTGTATTTATTTGTGTATTCATGAGTCCATGCATGTGAGCAACTTTCAGGAGATTGTTTTCTCCTTCCAATATGTGCACTCCTGGGATTGAACTCAGAATCAAGAAGAGTGCTTTTACCCATGGAACCATCTTGCTGCTCCCCAGAAATATTTATTTTTCTGCCTGATTTTTAAAATTTTTGGCATTATTCTTAAATTATATCTCTCCCTTTCTTTCCTCTCTCTAAACCATCCTATACATCATCCCCAATCTCTTTTCAAATTCATGGTCTCTTTTCACTATTATTAAATATATTTTTATATATTTAGATGCATGTATATTTATAATCATAACCTGTTCCATTCAGATATTGTTACTTCTATGTGTGCTTCACATAGAAGGGATGACCTTTTGGAACTAAACCATTTGACATTCTCCTCCCCTGGGAAGACCACCTCTTCATCTATAAGCTTTCTTCTGTTGCCTATAGTTTTTTTGTAAGGTTGATGTCTCAAGGGATTTTTTTTTCTGTCCACTTTGGCATATTCATTGGCATCATCCTTGTTTGCAGGATTGTGGAAACCAATTCCAATGGCTACAACTACAAAACATTCCTGGTCCTGAGACTCGAAGAAAATTACATAAGAAGTAGAAAGACTGTGGGAGTCAGAGGATCAGGGAGTTTGATGGGATTGTGTTTCATTGTAATATCAGAGGCTATAGTCATAAACAATTACTAAATTAATGTTTTCATACGTACCTTCCACTTTCTGTCCAAATATCAGAGTTGCATACATCATAGGTGTCACTTAAGGTGTTGACAGGTAAATGACAAAAGGCCCCTCTAAGCTGCTATGACAAACCAATGGGCATCTGTCTGAATAACTGAGCTAACAAGTTTGGAGGCCATTCCTGACTTCTTTTATCTTTAGCATCTAGACATGCAGTATCTAGACATGATATAACTTGATTGTAGATTGTAGTAAGTTATGTTCAATCTCCATAAACTGCTTTTGCTCTTTCTCTATCATATTTTTAATCTTATCACCAATTAATCATTTTCTCATTGAATTTTCTGAAAAAAAACTGCACATTGGTTTCTTTTGAGGTTTCTGTTTCTATCATTTTCACAATATGATGTTTCCACCTCTCCAAATACTGGAATTTCCCACCATATACCTGTCCCACAGGAGTTAGAATATTTAAGGCCGTGCTTCTGGAATCATCCCTGGCTCACTAATATCACAATATTTGTCATAGCATTTCTATTTTCCTAGTTTCATTTTCCCCTCATGGACATTAGAAATGTTTATAATTATTTTTGCAAGATTTTTGAATATTGGAACTAATACATATAATTTGTTGTTCTTTTGGGAGCTCATTAAACAAGGACTGGCTTATATTATCATTAGGAGTAGCTGATCACACCAGACCCTTTACAGCATTATGCCCACATATAGCACATCTAGATACTGTTCGTTTTTTTTTTATGCACTATTTCAACTACCCTAGACTAGACTGCTCTTCATTATCTGACCATGTTATATCCCAGCTTCAGTCTGGTTTTCAGTTCTAAAATGCCCTAGAAAACTCTGTTCAAACCTAAAGTCAGTTCAAATAACATGTCCCTTCTGAACCATTTTCTCAGTCTTCCAGACAATGAATTGTTAACTGGTGTGTTGTCATTTAAATAGCTAAACTCATATTTTTGTATACTTAAAATCATTTTATGTATATCTTACTGATAAGATTAGTTCCCTTATGTTAAGAACAAAATGTTACTGAATTTTCTATCATTGGGTTCAGGTATATTGTCTTCAATAATAAAAGTCAATAAAACAGACAGTTGGAAGAATTGCTCAATAGATGATGTTCTTCCTACCATATATCATACAGTTTATATGACTATAAACAATGTGTCTTCTGTCATATAGAAACATAGGGAAGAAACGGGTATTGATTTTTATGGTGGGATTTTGACTTAAAATATAGCCTTTTCAGCATGGCAGGTTATATATGAAGTATTTTTTAATATGAATATGAGAAGTTGGCTTAGATTCATCTGTGAAATTAGCTTGCACTTCCAAATATGTCAAATTATTCAGTGATTGCCAAGATCAGACTTAGTAACATGCCCTATAGAGAAGATTATGGAGTCTTAGAGCATTCATTTCTCTGGAGTCAATGAGCACGGCAGTGCAATGTTAAACTCCATGCATAGACCCAGAAAGAGGGTGGCATAAGGGCAATGCTAATTACTTCACAATCTAACCAAGGATGTATAAATACAACCAAGCTAAGATCTCATATGTATGAAAGTCTGAATGTGTTGACCTTTACTATATCAGAAAGTAGAGAAAACAGTACTCATCCCCCATTTAGGTACAGACTTCTAAAAGCAAAGGATTTTTCTAAAGTGACCAGGCTAATAACATCTTGTGAGAAGTACCAGCTTTTGATGAACAAAGCACAGAAACGCTAAGAAGTGCCAATAGAAAAGCTAGAAGCTGTTAGTATAAATGCCACATTTACAAACAATGTTCTTGAGTATTTTCATAGTGTAGGTTAGCTTGATGGAGCCTTTGTTGATTAGATCTTTGAATACACTGAATTTAGCTATCATCAGCTTTCTGCAGCTGAAGTTGGAGAATAAACCTCACCTAACTCTTGTGAAAAAAGATTCATTTGTGCTTAGATGTTAAGTTGTTCAAAGCAAAATTTTGAACACTTTTTGACTTAAGAGTCATTTATATTATATATAAAGAAACAAGTTGAAAACCATTCATTCATAATATGAAAATTTCATCAGTACATGAATTGTGGTCTGGAGTGATCTGAAGACTTTTTCACACAATGGAAGCAATTTTGATTCACTTTCCTTAGTTGTTTTTGACAGATCTGTTGTCAGATAATTTATTGTTGGACGTGGAACTTTCTGCATGCATCTGAATCTTGTTCTTCAAGTAAATTAAAGGAAGAAAAATCCTACCTCTGAAGAAAATGGGGAGGAAATATTTCTCTAATAAGAGAAATACCATAAAGGGAAATTGATTCTTTAAATGAGTTCTATAATTTAATAAAAATTTCTCTAATTATTTATAAATACTTAAAAAATATAACAGAATTCACATTAATAAGTTAAATCTGACAATAAACAAATTTAACTGTTCAGAAAATTATCATATTCAACTACTAAAGTTAGGCCACAGATTTTGATTCTTCAATCTTCTTCCTTTTAATTAATAGATGATTTAAAATAGTTTATTTCTGTCTTAAAAAGAACTGAATAAAAACAGTTTTTCTCTTCATCTTCACATAGCTACATGATATCATATGTAGTAGAATATGTCTATTAGCAGCAGAGGTCTATATTATTAAAAAAAGCTGTTTTAAGGATAATATTAGTACCACACTGTAGATGACACATGCAAAAAGAAGTCTTAAATAGTTATTGAAGATTCATTACATGGAGAAGGATATTTCTTAGCTGAGTCAAGAGTCAATGAGTTTAACAGTTAAAAAGCAGCAGAGGAGCAGTCAGGGTTTCCTGCCCTGTGGGAAGTTCAAGTTCCTCCCCTCTCCCTCCAGGTCTAGGAAGGTGAGCATTCAGACAGAGGAGAGGGAGTTGGGGGGGGGAGATGGAGTGGGGGCAATGGGAGGGTATGGGGAGGAGGGGAGGAAGTAGAAATTTTTATAAACAAATAAATATTTTTTTTTAAAAAAAGCAGCAGAGGAGAACTAAATACAGTGTCCTATGCCTCTGCACTTCAGAAGCTGTGAGGTAAAGAATCTGCGTTCGAAGGCAAGCTCAGCTGCATTTCGAGACCCCATATCAAAACAAATAAACTTCATCAGGTTCGTCTTCTTATTTAGCTTCTCTAGGATCACGAATAATAGGCTCAAAGACCTTAAATTATGGTTAGAATCCACTTATGAGTGAATACATACCGTGTTCCTCTTTTTGGGTCTGGCTTACCTCACTCAGTAAAGCGTTTTCTATGTCCATCCATTTGCATGCAAAATTCAAGATGTCATTATTTTTTACCGCTGAGTAAAACTCTAATGTGTATATGTTCCACACCTTTTTTAACCATTCTTCTATTGAGGGGCACCTAGGCTGTTTCCAGGTTCTGGCTATTACAAATAGTGCTGCTATGAACATAGTTGAACAAACACTTTTGTAGTATGTTTGGGAATCTCTAGGGTATATTCCCAAGAGAGGAATTGCTGGGTCCTGAGGGAGGTTGACTCCCAGTTTCCTGAGAAACCGCCACACTGATTTCCACAGTGGCTGCACAAGTTTGCATTCCCACCAACAATGGATGAGTGTTCCCCTCATTCCACATCCTCTCCAGCATAGGCTATCAACCTGATGAAGATTATTTAGCTATCCGCCAGGAGGTAGGAAATAGTCAAGAGTCCCAGGTAACCTTGGGTGCATGGGGGAGGGGGGTGGGAGGGTTGTTGGAAGGGGAGAGGGTTAGAGAGAAGGGAGTAGGGGAGGAATGGAGAAAGCTCGGCTGACCGAGATGGGGGGAAGGGAGGAAGGATGAATGTGGGATCAGGGAAGAATATATTTCAACTAAGGGAGTCGTTTTAGAGTTTACAGGAAACTTGATTATATATGGGATCCCAGGTCCAAGGAGAGATCCCCAGATTGTTCTCTGGACAGAGGAGGGGGTGCCTGAACCGGCCTTGCCCCGTGACCATACTGATGAATATTTTGCTTATCACCATAGATCCTTCATCTGGCGTTGGATGGCAATACAGATGGAGGCCCGCGTTGGAGCACCGAACTGAGCCCCCCAAGATCCAAATGAGGAGCAGAAGGAGGAAGAAAATGACGAAGGACTGCGAGGGATACTATCACCCACTGATACAAGGGGTCGGATCTAATGAGAGTTTACCAAGGCCAGATGGACCGTGACTGAACGAGCATGTGATCCAACCAGATTCTCTGAATGTGGCCGGATTTTCTGAATGTGGCTGGCCTGCAGTCTTTCTGAGAAGCCATTGACAATGACACTGGGACTGGTTTCCTCTGCATATACTGGATTTTTGGGATCCAGTCTGTTTGGATGCTCACCTTCCTGGACCTGGAGGGAGGGGGGAGGAACTTGGACTTCCCACAGGGCAGGAGACCCTGACTGCCCTTGGGGACAAAGAAGGAGGAGGAGAGGGAGGGGGGGAGTGGGAGGGCATTGGGAGGAGGGGCGTAAATGGAAACTTTTTATAATTTAATAAAATTACTTTCAAAAAAAAAAACAAATAAACTGAGAGACACCACAAAGACAGTGATCTACTTAGAATTTTTTTCTTTATCGGCTAGGAGGCATTTGCTAAATACCAGAATAATGGCAACAATATAAGGTGACTTTCACAATGATGTTAATACATACGCAGTATGAGAGTAGGTAATGATTTTGTGACTGTAATAAAAACTCTGTACACATTATGCATCGTGAACTCAGAGGAGAGGCATTTGTCTCACTGCCAGGTGGTGTGCAGCAGAGGCGACCTATGCTTTCTTAAGAAGAACATTGTTTTTTTTTTTCTGTTTCATTGTTGTCATGTTACAGAGGATTTCTTTTCACTCCTATGAAACTCCTTCCAAAATGACAAAAGGAATGATCTTTATATTGGAAGGTGTTTCAGAATGAGATTCTGAGGAGCTGACACAGAGAATTTGTCCTTAGCTATTAGTCTAGAGCAGCCTGGACATGTGAACACCACTGAGCAAGGGATTTAAGACTACTTTTCAAAGCATTAAAGTTTATATCAATTATTGATATCAAATAGATGCACAGTTTATAATTGTGCCTCTACTAACATGCAATTCATTTGGGAAAAACCAAAATGTTAGAATATGTCTTTTTATTTTTATTAAAATGCTTTTCTGTAGTCAAAGTTGCTACTCATAGATTTGTAGGAAAATCTTACCTTGGATTTAAATAATCAAGTATTATAGTATAAAATATATGCAAAGATTTCAATATGCTTGGAATTAAAGATTTAACTGCCTAGCATTGTCTAAGAAGGCAATCTCAATTGAGGGATTGTCTGAATCAGATTGGCCTCTGCACATATATATGGGGGATTGGCTTGATTTTTAATTGATACAGGCAGATGCCTCAATTAGGGGGTGCCATTTCCTGGACATGTGTGTCTTGTTTGTATTAGAAAGCCAGGTATTCATGGATCTGCAAACAAGCCATCATGTAGTATGTCTCTATGATTTCTGCTTGCAGTTCCTGCCTTGACTTCTCTTAACAATCGACAACAACCTGCAATCCCAATTAAATCGTAAGTTGTTCCTGGTCAGAATCCTTTATCACAGCAAAAAAAGGAAGGCAGAACAATGAAAACATAGAAAGAAATATATAAATGAAAAGAACTGTACATCAGTTTATTGGCATAATAATTATTATACTGAGAATATTTACATGGTATCTTCAAATAATTTTACAAGCGTACAGTTTTATTACATTAGGTCAACAAAATTACACATTGAAAGAATGAAAGATAAATTTATGTCAGATGAATTTCCTGTTAGCTGATGGTGAAACTTCGAAGTGAAATGGTATCAATATTCTGGAGAGCTGCACAAGCAGGATGGCAAAGGGCCATAGCTGTAATTTTCATGATTACAGTATTACTACTAAATCTAAGGTTTAAGGTCAATATCCTAATATACAAATCAATTTAAGCCTTGATAATGTGTGGTAGGTACCTCCGTGTCTTTTCTTTTTTATTGCTTTGCTATCTATGAAAAACTGGTGGCATTACTTATCCATGGAAACTATTCAGTTTGCATTTTGTTTTTCTAATATTAGCTGATTGCATCACTCACTACCTGTGCCAATGATTTGTTTAGTCCTGTGAATTTTGAGAAGACATGACAAGTGTTGAACAGATTCCTATTCTTGGAAGTGGGGTAAGGGACATGATTAATTTGGGAGAGAAGGGAGAATATTTACTATGTGTGTAACAGACACTCATCTTTTAGACGAGATTTCTGATGTAAATATATCTTAGAGTATATGTTTAACAGAATGACTTTTAAAAACGTTTTATTAGTATGTAACCATAATTAAATCTTTTTTGAAGCTCCTAAATAATTATACCTTTAGTCAACCAATTTCTCATAGGTTGTTTTAGATTAAATTTAGAAAAATTTTAAAGTCTTCTTTTTAAATGCTTTTATTTTTGAGATTATAATGTAATTATATCATTTCTCCCTTTCTTTTATTCTCTTGTTATTTAAAAAGAATGGTGTCCTTTTTCATTATCTGTTATATACATACTGTGGTGGTTTAATAAGCATTACCTCCATAGGCTCATATATTAGAAAGCTTAATCATCAGGGAGTGACACTACTTTAGAAGGATAAGGAGTTATGGCCTTCTTGGAGTACTATGGCCTTGTTAGAGGAATTGTGTCAGTGGGAGTGCCGTCTTGGATATTTTAGAAGCCCAAGCCAGGTTAAATGATTTCTTTTTCCCTGTTGACTACAAAACATGGATGTAGAACTCTTAGTTACTTCTCCAGTGCCATATGTCTGCCTGCATACAGACCAGCTCCTTGTCAAGGACTAAACTTCCGACATGGTAAGTCAGCACCAATTAAATGTTTTCTTTTACAAGAGTTGCCATGATTATGGTATTGTTTCACAGCAATTGAACACTGAATAAGAAAAATACATACATTCATATGAACATTATACATACACACCTACATTCATACATACATATTCTTAAATGTATAAATACTGATAAGACTGTAAAATGTTAGTTTTGTATATGTTTTCAGGGCTGGCCACTTGGTATTGGATAACCAATTGGTGTGTTCTTCCCTGAAGAATACAATTTCTTCATCTCCTATTGTTTGTTTTTCAAGTATGTCTATTTATTTATTTATTAAAAATTTCCACCTCCTCTCATCCTCCCATTTCCCTCCCACTCCCCCCATTCCACCTCCCCATTGATCTCCAGTCCTAAGAGAAGTCAGGGTGCCCTGCCCTGTGGAAAGTCCAAAGCCCCCTCTCCCTCCAGGTCTAGGAAGGTGTTCATCCAAACAGACTAGGCCCCCAAAAAGCCAGTACATGCAGTAGAATCAGAATCTGGTGTCATTATCATTGGCTTTTCAGTCAGCCCTTATTGTCAGCCACATTCAGAGAGTCCGATTTGATCACATTGTTTCTTAATTTTCTTTAGCTCTACGTGTAGAGTTGAGGCTTTGTGACTTTACCCCTTCTCACATCAGCATGCCTACTGCTGTTGGCCTTGTTCAGTTCATGTTTACACAGTCATGTTCATGACACTTTAAGTGTGCCCCCTCTGAAGAAAATATTTTAGCATTGGTTTATTGAAATAGAACATATTGCTAAACATTTTTTAAACTTTGATCACTAAAAATTTCTAATCACGTCAAAGCAATCCTTTTCAAAGAATTATTAGTCAGTGATGTACCAAAGTAGGTGAGAATAGCAATAATCACATTAAAATGCCGTCTTCAATACCTGCATATGGTTTACAGTCATTGCAAGAATGATCACATTACTGTTCCATACCTCAGCAGGCAATTGCACAGGAAGTCTAAATCTAGGCTTTAAAAATAGTGAATAATCATGTTTCCTTTATATTTTCTATACAGTAAATTATTGACTATATGTAGATGACTGGTCATGATGTGAAATAGCCATATGACATAATAATATAAGATTATAGCTTTATAAGACAAAAATAGCTTTCAAATCTGCTCTCTTATTTTAAAACAGCCAAAAATGAAACTATATATTCCTCCCCAGAGTATTCATGCATGACATCAATCTTGAGGTTATTAACAAAATATATCATTAGCAATTAAGAGCACAATTCTAGGGCTGTAGAGATGTCAGAATGGAAATGGCGATATGGTCTTGTTGCTCTCACATACTGGATGCAATCTGACCTTTGGGTTTTGGCAAGCTTAAGCAGAAAATGACTTGGCTAGATTTTCCAAAAATCTCAGTCAAGGTGGCTTTATGGACATGTCCATTTAAGTTGCAGTGTTTCCTGTAAGCTGAATTTCTGTGATTATAATGCGATGAGAAACATGCTCCCCTTTCTAGTCATAAATGACCTCAATTTATGAAACACGACAGAAATGAGTGATTGTTCTGCTCTTTCTCCTTCTCAGACCACCTAGGGAGATGACTTTATCTGATTTCAGTACTAATGATTTCAGTGCTTTCTTGAAACAACTCACTCATGAGAGTTTTTAGGTTTGAACTCTCCCATCATGGTCAGTGTTAGTCTCTAACTTTCAATCCATACCTGAGTGTTCTTTTTGGCTTCGTTTGTAGATAATGTGGCATTCATCTAGGGATTTAAACAATGTGAATAAAAATATCTCTGAGCATTGCTCATAATTCTAACGTACTTCTGCTCCTACAGAGAAAGTGGATTAAGCTCCCAGCACTGACATTGGGCAACTCATAACTACCTGCAAATCCAGCTCCAGGGAATCCAATGCCCTCCTATGGTATATCTTTAGACAACAGCATACATATGACATACATACACACAGACTCACACATATACACAGAAATAAAAAAACCTTTGGGTTCGGAGAAATGACTCAACTGTTCAGAGCCCTTACTGTTCTTGAGGAAGAACCAGTACCAAAATAACAGCTCATAACTGTCTGTAACTCTAGTTTCAGGGACTCTGGCACCTTTTAGTTCCTGCAAACATCAGGCACACATGTAGTATACGCACATACATGCATAAAAATCACCCACATAATAAATTAAAATAAAAAATCTTCTCTCTAAACATGAAAATAATTATATCCTTTTTGGTCATATACAAGCCTTTTATTTATATCATTCCCCCAAAAAATACGGAATATAAGATATTTGAAGTGTTTACATTACATTATTAGAAAATATAAAAATGATATAAGTCATGGAAAATGTCACTGGATTACATGAAAATATTTCACAATTTTTTATGGGATTTTGCTATCTGCAAATGCAAAAGTCCATGGGAGATCCTGGAATCAGTCACCAGGGAGATTATAGATGGGATTAGGAAACATGAGAATTACTTTTTATTTGAATCAGTTTTGATAAAATTGTAGTCTTTGGAACTCCATAGACCTGAGTATATTTACCTTAGCATGCCTGATTTGGGTGGGTTTGGACCAGGAAGCATATTATAGGCAAATTCATATAAGGAATAAAATACACAAATTCATAGGTTTTGAATTTAGAATGATTCTTGATATGGCTGGTAGAAGGTGGAAACTAGGGAGCTGCTGACTGAGGGTAAGAATTAGATTTTGATAACTATCTCATAACTTCATGACAATTATATTAAATAGTATCACACTGTTTGACTCAAAATAGGGGCTTGGAAAGACGGCTAAACAGTTAAGAGGACATAATGTTTTTACAGAAGCTCTGAGTTCTGTTCTTAGTAACCGTGTTAGATAACTTACAACCTCCTATAACTCTAATGCCAGGAAATTGGGTGCCTTCTTGGCTCATTGGACACTTGTACTAACACACACTCACACACAGGGAGACATACATAATTCAAAATTTCAAAATGATAAAATTCACAGGGGATTGTTCAAATGTCTCATCACGAAAAAGAAGGTGAATGATATCATCAGGTTTACTATTCTTGCAATAGATAGTCACATCATATTGAATCATGTAATATACTTAATAATAAAGTTTTCATGAAAGATTTAATAAAAATATGAAAGATAGTCATGTTATATTTTAATGACATTTCAGCTCAGAAAGATTTCCACCAGTGCATCATTCCTAAACCACTGTAGTCTACTATGTGGTAAATACTCAAACATCTAAAGAAGGGCAAATCAGCTTTTCAAAAAAAAAGCCTTTCTACTATATTAGATTTCCTTGACTATTATGACAAATTATCATTCACTTGGTAGTGCAAAGCAGCAAAATATTTTCTCATAGGTCTAGAAGCTAAATCCAAAATCTGTTTTTCATGGCTAGGGTCAGAATGATAGAGTGAGTTCTTTCTGCCTCAACAGAATCCATGTCTTTGTGCCTTCAAATTCTAGTGTCTGATCAGGAACTACAATATGAACACATTACTACCATTTCTGTTTCCCTGATCACATTGCTCGTTCTAAAGTATGAGAACTCTTTCTACCTCATTTCTGTAGGATCCCTTTTTGTTATATTTAGTGTTTATGTAAATAATCTATAATAATCTTCTCAATTCAAAGTCCTTAACTCAATGACTTCTGAAATGTCCTCTTTATCAGTCTGTGTGTGTGTGTTCTTGAGAGAGATGGACTTGAAAATAAAATAGATAACTGACCAAAGGAAGAAGTCCTCAGGAAAATTCAAGAATAATAACAAGAAAAAACAACAACAACAAAACTAAATAAAAAATGCCTGCCACAGGACACTGGAATTCCAGATCTGGGGGATTGAATGTAATTCCTAGTCAAGTTCATATCTGACCAGCCACAAGTTTTAGGCTTGGTTCTCAGGACCAAAGAAGTGGACAGAGTTACCTGCCAAAGCCACAGTGGTGGTCTTAGCTGGACTGCTTAGCTGTTTCAAGACTCATGCTGTAAAAAAGACTAGAGACACATTAAAAGATGTCTAGATGAAAAAAAAATCTATAAACAGGTTACAAGTATGTTTATCAATGTGTATAGGCTTAAAAAAGGAAAGAAGATAGTCATAGAATAAAGTAAGTAGCTTAAAACTCATAAGTCTGTAAAGAGAGAAGAAAGGTAATATAGAAAGCACATAAAGACTGGACATACACTGAGACACTGGGAGTATGGACCCTCTATGTTGCTGCATTGACTTTGAATTCTTTGAATGTCAATGAACAAACGTCAGCTGTTGAGAGTCATGGAATCAAAAGGAGAATTGCTGAACTAAACCAGCCTATATGCTTTAGGACTGTTTTAACTTCAAAATGGAAGCCCCCCCCCCCCCCGCAAAAAACCCTATTAGTCAAATGAAAGTCAAAAATGCTTTGGGGAAAAGGGTTTGCTCTTGTTTCCACAGGAAACAAAAAGATTTGTTGTAGATTAATATGGATTATGTTTGATGAGTAAACCTCCCTATTTTGGCAGGTGATATATATCAGCAAAGGTTACAACTGGTCATTTTCTGAATTTTCTCAGGGACCTCTAAATATGCCTTCACACACAGGCAACTGGAAGCAGTCTAGAGTAGATGATGCCCACATTCCTAAGAGATGTGGTGGGGAATGTTGTTTATTTGCTGGGCATGAATGTTTGTTATCATTTAGGTGAATATAGGAATATAGACTAAAAGGAAAACTTTTAGTCACAGATATTTTGCATTGGTGCAGATTTTAGTATTTTGATACAAATGTAAAATTATTTTTGTTAGACTGTATACTTGTTTCTACTCTTGTTTGGGTTATTGGGCTTATGCAGTTTATTTTAAACTGCAATTTATAGTTTAAAAATGAGGTTAGCTTGCTGCCCACTACAGCAAGAGGGCTGGCCCCTGCACTTGGGAAAAGGGGCCCCCACCTTACCACATGTGAGGATGAACCTACTCTCAGGACTTGCATTAGGGGATGCATTAGGATGCATTAGGATGGCATTGATTCTGCCACCACACTGGGTGGCCCCAGTGGCTCTATCCGACCTGACTGACTAACACCCAGGCCCACAACTTGGCCTTGGGTTGACCTATCCTAACATCTACCCCATCTAGGTTCTGATATAACTTGTGTGAAAGGACTGGTCCTGCAGAAGGATAGTCTAAGGTTTCTTATGACAATGACACACAACTGCTTCTGGAAGCACTAATTTACTTCAAAAAAGGAAAATTGGAATCAAAGAAACTCCATACAGAGCTTTATTTCAATGTGGCCATGTTGATTGGTTAGACAAGAAGCTGCTCTTATGTTGACTGCTGACAGTAGGCTGTACAAACTGGACACTCAGGACACAAAGACAAAATATTGTTGAACTTTGCCAAGACAGGATAGAGAAGTCTTTTGAGAGTCCTGCTTCAAAGAAGAATCTGCCAGATATTATGCAGAACATGGAAGAAACAACTGACAAACTTCGCAAATACCAGCCAGGACAGTCTTTCAAAATTACTACTTCCACAGAAAAGTCTGCCAGATATTTTAAGCCTGTAGGACACAGATGGATGCCCCCATGATGGAGGGCATCATGGGTGACTGTCCATATGGCAAATGTTTCTGTTACTGGGTAATATTATACCCATCATGGGTCTTTAATGAAGTTAAAGACTAAATAGTTAGAGTTATAATTTTCCTTAGTTATACTAGAAAGTAAATTAGGTATAAAACTTTGGAATCACTGAGATAAGATAGTGAAGCAGTTCTCTAAATTCACGAAATGCAAATGGACTGGATATTGTTAATGTAATTCTTTCCTGGTAACTGTTTTGTTGTATATAGTTTTACTATGTCAAAGATAAAAATATTTCATTTTATTTGGACAAAAGGGGTAAATGTTATGAATACTAGCTTAAGATATGTTACATTCATTTATACTGTGGAATATTTGTTTGATGATACTAAGATATGTTGCATTCTTTTATATTGCATTTCTTTAACTCTCTAAAGCTGTGTTACGTTGTCTACCTAAAACACCTGATTGGTCTAATAATTGGTTCAATGGCCAGTTGCTAGGCAGGAGAAAGAATAGGCAGGGCTGACATGTAGACAGAATAAATAGGCGGAGAAATCTAGGCTCAGAAAAAAAAGAGAAGAGGGAGGAATAAGAAAGGGAGGGGAGGAGGACAGTAGTGATCAGCTACCCAGCCACACAACCAGCCATAGACTAAGAAATAAAGAAAGATGTGTGGAATAAACAAAGGTAAAAAGGTAAAAACACCAGAAACAAAATGGGTTAATTTAAGTTAGAAAAGCTGTATAGGAACAAACCAAGATAAAGCCATAAATAAGAATAAGGCGGTGCATTTATTTGGGATCTGGGTGGCAGATTGCCACCAAAGAGTAAAAAACAAAAAGAAAACCAACTATTACACACACACACACACACACACACACACACACACACACTACATATATATATATATATATATATATATATATATATAATGTTTATACATAAACAGTCACAGTAGTCTTTGACACTTACGGGCATACTTTGGAGTGCATAGCAGAACTGGGAACAAAACTGAGAGACATACGTCCAAGATATGTAAGACCAAGGTATGTACTAATGCTTGAAGGGGTGGCATGGAACAAAAAGAATGAGAAAAAATAAGATGAGGAGTAGAAACATAGAACAGCTGCAAAGTTTTTTTTTAATCAGTAAGTTGTTATAAAAAAGAACAATGAAAAGAAGAAAATAATTATACCTAACCAAATCATAATTGCAATTGTTCAAGACTAAAGAACCAATCATATATTGACAGCTAGATGAAAGTGACGGTTTCAAAGAAAGACCAGCAGTGACAATAGCTACCTTGTCATCAGATCATCACGTCTGATAAAAATTAGAAGCAATGGGACATCAAGTGAAAGGTTCTGAGGTATAAATATGTTCATCTAGATCCTATACTCAACCAAATTGTCTATCAGAAATGGAGCCAAAATAAATATATTAGACGAATGCAATTTAGAAGCTTTTCTTTGAATTAATATATCCACCAAATAGATAATAATGATGGAGTTGAGTTTACCGCAATAAATTTTGACACTCTTGAAACTAGAAGTTACTAAAATTTTATTTTATTTTAAAAAATTAAGTTCTTTGAGTTACACTTGAAACGGTGTCAGGTAAACAACAGGCCATTGTGGGAGCCGAGAAAGCTCAGTAGAAGAAAATGCCACAAAGTTTAATATTATCTCTACTAACACTTCTATGTTCAACTAAATCACTAGTTAGTACTTGCTTCACAAATTATCTATTATATATTACAGTTTCACATGTTTTATAATATTTGAAAATTATTTTGAATGTAACTTAACCATTGAAAGTAAAATAGTACTATCTTGTGACATATTTGCATGTATAAATTTGAAATGTGTATTACAAGTACACAAACTAGGAGGGTGGTCAATAAATAAATAGCATAGAATAGAGGAGACAAAGGTGACTGTTTTCCTGTGTATGATGGTGCATGCTAACTATTAGGAACATAAAATATTAGATTCATTAAAACAAGTATGGCCCTATCAAACGTCCTGCAGGTTCTATGTAATAAGCAGCAACATGTGACTTTTTGAATTGACAAAGTTCTTCTTTCCATACAGAGGCTGTGCAGTTTTATCTAGAAGTAGAAAGGCTTATTAAGTCAGAGAAACATGTGTGCACATGAGTAACTTGATTTTCTCTAAGAATTCAAAGTTGTAGGCATCAGCCCACATCACAGTGTCAGGAATATAGTAGCACTCTGGAAATATAAATAACAAGTGATTTTCTTAATTTTCTGATTTCTGCCCTTCATTTCCTCCCTCCAGTCCCTCCTATATACTCCCATTGTTCTCAAATTTGTAGAAATGTTTTCTTTAATTGTGTGTGTGTGTGTGTGTGTGTGTGTGTGTGTGTGTGTGTGTGTGTGTGTACTGGGTTTGCGGGGTGTGTAGCCTTTGTTGGGAGAAGAAGGATTGAGACAGGATTTCCGTGTAACAGTTCTGGCTATCATGGAACTCACTCGTAGACCAGGCTAGCCTCGAACTCTGCTTCCCTCCCTAGTGTTGTGATTAATGGTGTGTGCAACCACTGCCAAGCTTGTGTGTGTATTCTTAAATATATAAATATGATCTTCTCAGTGCATATAATGTCGTGTTTATGTATATTCAGGGCTGACCATTTGATGTTGGAAACAATTGTGTGTTGTTCCCTAGAGAAGACTATTTCTCTTGCTCTCAGCATCCCTTAATAACACTAAATCCTTGTCTTGAGTTGAGATTCTGTTGTATTCCCTCCTTCCATGGTACCCTGTCTATTTCTGTCATTATTAATTAGGTCTTGTTTAGGAAGCAGTGTGGGCTGAGGTCTCATGTGCAACTTCTCTGACATTCCTAGGAGACACAGTTTTCAAGTGAGCGTCCTGTTCCTCTGGTTCTTCCAGTCTCTCCATCTCCTCTTCTGTAACGACTCCGGTACAGTTTGTGTATCATTTGGGACTGGGCTCAACAACTCTTTATTTTGACCAGTTACAATTTTCCTTAACAGTCTTCATTTATTGTAAAGTGAAGGTTCTTTGACGAGAGGTGAGGACCACACTTATCTGCCAGCATAAGGACAAATATTTAAAATATAGTTAGAGATTATGCTGGTTCAATAAAGTGGAAGTTGGAGATTTACTTCAAAGATCTATAATTTCACTAACCCCGAGTAACCAGCTAGCTTTGCAGTACCAGCATGATTTCTCTTGTTGAGTAGATCTTAAATCCAATTAGACAGCAGTTGTGTAGTGCCGAGCTATGTATGCTACTCTTGTACTTTGGGGTTATTGTGGCATGTTACCATTGTTGTGATTCATATGCATAATATCTTTGTAGGATTGTTGTTTTCTTCCCTCCTTTGGAAGCTTGCATGATGCCTTCTGGGTACCATGAAAGCTTTTGCAGCATGGAAGATTTAAGGACAGATGGACTTTGTGTTCCCTGAGTTCAGTGTCTAAAGTTAATGGCATAATTAGCAATAGGGACTTCTACCTCCTGAATTCAACCAGAGAAACAGCCTATAATATGACAGTTTAGGACATTGTGAGACATTGGTGCATCTTTTGTACAACCATGACTGACAACCCAGAAGAGGTCTTCTCATGCTTGACATTGGATTTTAAAATGCAAATTCTAAATAAAGTGAACACTGAAAAGTGATGTTTTGTATCTATCAATTAGTGACATAATATATAAGCCTTCTAGAATTTACGTAAGAGGAAACTGAATTATCATTTCATCTTTGAGCATTCTCTAGACAGATGACTTCGCAGCAGCTCTGCAAATGAAGCAGAGACTCTGCTTCAGTGGAAGTGGGTTATCTTAACAAAAGTTTCTCAAAAAACAATCCAATAAGTCAGAGAGAACAAAGATTTCTGTGTATGCACCACATACAAACACACACACATGCACACATACACACTTCCCTGTATCAGTTTCTTTTTTAATGATCAATGTCATTCATGCTGTGAATATGATACTTAAACTACTACTAATAAAAATTTCTTCCATTCTTTTTATGTTTCAAATGAACATTTATAGAGAAAAAAATCTATTGTATATGTAAAGATCTGAAATCTTGAAACCAGGGCACTAGTAATTATGCATTCTTCTTGGTTTTGGTTCTCATAAGAGGTGTGGAATTTGTTAAGAAGTTTGCATTCCTTCTCTTCATTATTAGTTTTAATTATTATATGTAAATTATTTATGGAGTTCATAAATTGTCAACACTGTCCTTCACAATACACTTACTGTGCTATACTTTGAAAGGATGCACTGTAATATTGGAGTTTTATACAGACATTAGTGCATTGCACACTTAAGTAAATATCTTACTTTATTTTTTAATGATTTTATTGAGATACACATTTTTCTCTGCTCCAATACCTGCCTCTCCCCTCCCGTTCAACCCTCTGTGATGGTCCCTCCCAATTTATTCAGGAGACCTTGCCTTTTTCTACTTCCCACGTAGATTAGATCCGTGTATGTCTCTCTTAGGGTCCTCATTGTTGTCTAGGTTCTCTGTGATTGTGGTTTGTAGGCTGGTTTTCTTTGCTTTATGTTTAGAAACCACTTATGAGTGAGTACATATGATATTTGTCTTTTTGGGTCTTGGTTACCTCATTCAATATGATATTTTCTAGATCTGTCCATTTGCATGCAAATTTCAAAATGTCATTATATTTTCTGCTGTGTAGTACTCCATTGAGTAAATGTACCAAATTTTTCTTATTCATTCTTCAGTCAAGGGGCCTTTAGGTTGTTTCCACATTCTGGCTATGACAAACAATGCTGAAATAGTTAAGCACATGTCCTTGTGGTACAGTTGAGCGTCCTTTGGGTATATACTCAAAAGTGGTATTGCTGGGTCTTGAGGAAAGTTTTTCGTAATTTTCTGAGAAATCCCCATACTGTTATCCAAAGGGGCTGTACCAGCAATGTAGGAGTGTTCCCTTTACCCCACAACCTCTCCAGCATAAGTTGTCATCAGTGTTTTTGATCTTGGCCATTCTTACAAATGTAAGATGGAATCTCAGAGTTGTTTTGATTTGCATTTCTCTGATGAATAGGGAGGTTGAGGACTTTTTTAAATGTCTTTCAGCCATTTTAGATTCTTCTGTTAAGAGTTCTCTGCTTATGTCTGTACTGCATTTTTTATTGGATTATTTGTTCTTTTGATGACCAATTTTGTGAGTTCTTGTATATTTTGGCAATCAGATCTCTGTCTGATGTGACAGTGGTGAAGATCTTTTCCAATTTTGTAGGCTGTCATTTTGTCTTGTTGACCATGTCCTCTGCTTTACAGTACCTTTTGAGTTTCATGAGGTCCCATTTATTGTTTCTCTCAGTGTCTATGCTTACTTTATCTTATGACAGTAGCAGTATTACCTAAGTCTGTGTCTTCTGAAATACTACTCCTTCTGAAATCTCATGGGAAAAATCAGAAATAAGTTTAGAGAAATCATTCTGAGTCAAGGTTTCTGACCATAAGGATAGTTTTTCAGTATCAAAATATAACAAGTATTTGTCAAAATAAGCTAAACAGTTGAATTTACTTTGACCTTGTCAGATTGTTGTATATAAACTCCAAGAATATTTTTCAAGATAAATTATACAAGTTTCCCAAATACAAATGCGTCATTTTTTTTAAAAAAGAAACATCTTGGGAGATCCATATAGAAGCCTTTTTAAAAATTATTTTACCCAATTTAGAAAGTAGAAATTCTTTACCAGTATTAAAAATCTGGGTTTATCAAAGTCTAAACTGCCTTTTATCTCTCTTAACATATTCCTCTGCTGTGCAGAAATTAAGAGTACAATATAGTTGGATTAACTAAAAAATACTCTTCCTAAATAAAGGTGACAGATACTTCATAGATTCACCCTGAGGATTCATAATTATGGATCGCTTTATTCTTGATCTTTCAAGTAGGGCATGGGGGCTTCCACATACTGTACAGGGCATCACTTAGGAAAAACCTTTTTAAAGTAACTCAGGTATAAAGATCATGAAACGTCTTAAAGGGAGCAGAACCAGCTACTTCTTACCTTACACGTGAAATTTAGGCCTCACCTATCTCTATCTAATGTAAAATAACTTAGTTTTTGTTTGTTTGACCAGTTTAAGTTGTTTACTGATGTTATACTTTCTCCTTTCCTGACTGAATTTTAAAAACACTATAATATCAGGAGGATGTGGGCATTCTTCCAGCTCTGTAGGATACAATGTTCAACAATTCCTCTTACTTCACAGACTAATATTGTTGGTGTCTGTCATGAGAAGGCATTGGTTTTCACCATATTTTTTTTTATAAAAAACAGTTATAGAACTCCATTTAAATCTATTGAAGTTTTATAGTTTGCTTTCTGTGATGATCATAAAAAAATGTGTCAAGAGATTTCTGGGCAAACACAAAAACAGTGAGCTGAGTAATCACTTCAATACTATGAATGAAATGAAATGAAAAGATCTCTACATGTATTATGGAGTCAAGGAAACAATATATTTAATGAGATTTTATGTTTTGTATATATAAATATATATATATATATATATAATTTTATTTTACTTTAAATATATTTGCAACCTAGTCAATAACAGAGGATAATAAACTTAGTGAATTTGGAAAATTGTAGGTTTATTATTGTGGTATGTTAGGTGTGAAACAAACCTATTATATATTGGTTAATTCTTCCATTAATCTTCAGAACAAGAAAAAATACATGGTCCAACCATTGTATCAGACACAGTAACTTGTGAGTTAGTTTTTGTCCTACCAGTAAACTTATTAATAAACTGGTCGTGTTCCAAGTATATTGATTAGCCTGCAACTCAGTTACTTTCGTTAAAAGAAGGGATGATATGTGGGGGAAGATAAAGCCAGAGCATTCTTTCTTCAACTGTATATTGTAACCTCTCATTTCAATCCACAGTGTGTTCTGTGATTTAATTATATTCATTGATCAACCAAAATAAATATGCAAAGAAAACCCTTTATATAAGTTATAATCTTGCTGCAGGGGAGGGGGAATTTGCTTAATATTAAATTCATTCAGCAAGATATGTGTTATTTCAGAATCTACCTTTTTCTTTTTCATTTTTGACTGTCCTTTATCATGTGATTGTTTTATAAAAGAGTAAAGTAATGATATTGCAACAAAATAAAAAAAAATGATAGCAACAATCCTCCTGGAAAAATGAAATCAAATGTACTTGAGCAGATAAGTGTAGAAAGAAGTTTCTGTCCAGCTTAATCCTACAGTCATTCAGACCCTAAGAAATACACAGATACTTAGATTAATTATAAACTGTTTAGCATATTAGCTCAAACTTATTATTAACTAGTTAGCCATTATAACTAAGTTAACCCATAATTCTTGTCTATGTTTAGCAGCCTGTCTTGGTACCTTTAATCAATGAGACATTTTCATCTTGCTTCCTCTATATCTGGCTGGTGCCTGTCTCTCTGCCTTTCCTCTTCCCAGAATTCTTTTAATCTGACTGCCCTGCCTATATTTCCTGCCTGACCAATCAGTATTTTATTAAACTAAAAAGAGTAACAAATCTTTACGGTGTACTAGAGCATTATTCCACAACAGATAAGGATGGAAATGGCACCTGTAAAGATAGCTTACATTCAAAGACTGGTGATGTGCTATTTGGGTTATACTTCTCCTTTTATTCTGACTACAGAAAGCTGAGAGGCATTCTGGGCCACAGGTTGTAACTTTCAATTCAAATATGGAGGGTTTTTTTTATTGTTCTGTTATAATTAGTTTTCTATAATAAGTACATTTGAAACAAACTGGACATCTAATGAATAGGTTTAAATAAATAACCTACTTGTGAAATAAATGTATTATTCCCAGCTTCACCCAAGCCAGTGCTAGGGCCTAGAAGTAAGATTGACAAGCCGTACTTTTTTAAACATGGTGGTAAGCGTTATGCACCTGCTCTATTCCATCTCTTCCATTCGGATAACCTTCCCCTTCTACAATGCTAGCATATCCTTGACTGTGATGTAGTATTATTGTCAGATTATTACTTATCCTTGGAGTCATCTCCTCATATTCCATGTTATCATAAATTCTCCATTTTCAATAAAGAACAGTAAAGTAATTATTTTGAAATCATGCCCCGGTGCCACAATAGCAAAGACTCTGAATGCGGTTGTAGAACTGACCCTTACCCTAAATCAGAAACTTATACAATCACCTTTACAAACACTGAAGCCCTATTACAGGTCTCGCCTATCTGTGGCTTGGGAAACAAACAAACTGATGGGCACCAGGCTATCTTAGCCTTTACAAATTCTAACAAGTGGACAGAAACGAAGAAAAAAGATTCAAGAGTTTCACAGAGACAGAAGTCAATTAGTTTCATAGGAAGGATTAATTGTATCTTATGGCCTCTTTATAAAATGTTTATTCAGTATGACTAATTGCTGATTGAAAATTATTCTTTGAAAAGCAACTGCTGACTCTGGATGCAAATAGGGTACAGCCAGGAGCTCCCATTTTGGCCATTTCTTCTGCTTACAGGTAAGTGGTGATTTGCTTATTTAACAAAGTTAATATAATTTACATGAAACATGTCTTCCCCTTGGGATATTATACATTTCTGCAAAGAAATATCAAAGAAATTTAAATGTGTTCTCAATTAAATACAGTGGCCCAGATTCCTGGGCTGAGCTGAATTTCTCAAATCATACGTTTGATGCTTCTATCGTCCCATGACTTTCCTGCCCTGTGTGTACAGGAGCTAAGAGAAACTTTGTTACAGGGGATTTTAGGGGTCCACTTAGCTCCTGAATACCCATTGTCCATACAATGGCTTCAGGGTTAGAAGGGCTGACTTGATTTGTCTTTAACAGTTCTTCTGAAGAAAATTTCAGTGATAATAATAAACCATCTCATGAGTGTATCATCTGGCAATATTATCATACCATAAGCTGAACCCCAAAATACCTTTAAAAATCTTTCAACAATTATACTGAAACCACTGATATCACTGATCACTACTCTTAAAAAGTGGGTTTGGTTTCAGTTCACCTCAAGATCATTGCATTCTGACTTTCTTCCTGACATTACCTCATTACTTTTCTGAGCTTAAGTAGCCAATACAGCTTCCTCATTATTCTTGGTACTGCTATTTAATGGCAGCATCAAAAATGGAAGCACACAAGGGGGAATTATGTTCCTGCTGTGTCTGTCTTGGTTCCGTTGCTTCACAGGTTGATTCGTATGAAAATGCAAACAGTAGGAATAGTATTTCAGTGAGAGAAAGATGCAGAAAAATCTTTATTGATGAGGGGAGGACTAGGTCATTGCATTCACATCCACCTCATTTCAAATGAAATCTGCAATTTAAATGACACACCCTATAAATTCTTCCTTACAGATGCTATGTAGGCAGAATCTGGCTGTACCATTGGGTGGGACAAACAGTTGAATTTCTGAGTTGCTTTGCACCCACTGAGAAGCATCATGAAGTTTTATTTAATTGTTTCACATAATATCAGCTGCCTCAGGTAACACATCCACATGTTATGCTAAATTGAGGAGAATACCATATGTGGTTAGGCCAGTGGTGCCATAATGAGCAGATATAGGCAGTGGGTGTATCAATATTCCTGCATCTGCCATTTGTAAAAAAAAATTACCAGTGTTAGCAAAGTTTCCAGATGCAAACAATCTCTTTGTGTCTCAGGATTCTATGAAGCAGTTAATATGGGTCATGAACACCTTTTATTGTATTTTGGTTTAAAAATGGTAATGTGTATAAACACTTATGATTATAGAATTTAGCTGTGAGTTTTTCTGATCAACTGAAATGCTGTCATGGTCCTTAAAGCACAGAAAAATGTAGAGTTCAATGAAAAAAAGTTTTATAAAAGAATTGTGTTCAAAAGACAGATAATTATAAATTGTGAGAAAATTGGACGAACAAAACAAAAGAGAAAGTATTAATACTGCTATATATAAACTATAAGCAAGAACACAGGTTCGCCTTATTTTTGCTGAACCTCAGATTGTTCAACATAGCTACCTGCTTGAATTGTAAATATCTCCCCATTCTCACAAAAACCCTCTTAGCCGAACAGTAAATCATGCTAGAGTTGAACTTGTCACGTTTCCACCTCAGTGTGTCATTTTGAATATTTGTCATCAGTGCGGATAATTTACCTTATGGGCCCCACATGTAGAAAATTTTGTGTAGCTAATGATGTCCCCAAATTTAAAACAAATTATTTTTCTACTAAATGAGGGTTAAAAATCAAACCACTCTAATATATTCACGAGTTGCTCATTAAGACACAAAATTTCCATTTTCCAAACTACAAGTATATCTCCTAAAGTCCCTGTTTTTTCGTTTTCGGGGTCTGAAAACTGAACATAAGAACCAAGAAGCAATAAGACGAAAGTGGTTTCAGGACCAATGGATGTCACTTGGAGTTTATTATTTCCCTTGGGGCCCACCTTATATTTTCCTTAACAAAAAGCATGCAGACATAGGCAAGCTTAATTGTCCTACCAAGTCAACTGATATAAAATTTAGCATATCACAGTCACTGTGGGTATGTCAGACAAACAGTCATGATAACAATGGCATTTGAGATGCAAGTAACTGACTAGAAATCAGTAGATGGCATAAAATTTAGCTAGAGATAATGGAGATCCACGTGATTTAATATTAGATCCTTGAATTAGATAAGAAAGATTGCAACTTAATAAATATTTGCCTTGTATCAAACCAACATTTTTTTTTGATACTTGAAATTAGACTTTCTCCAAGTTCTTCTTAATGCAAACCTGCATTTTCTGAGTAATGTTAATTTATAGGATAGGTCTTATTCAGTTGTAATTGCCAAAATAATATAATGAGATCATCAGTATCTCAGTGCTATGATATGATGGATGGACATCAATCCTTAAGAATATAAAAGACAAATATTAATACATAGAATAAAAAGAAGTTGTGACAGAGTTTAATTAAAGTTTCTGTATAAAAGATATGTTTAATATGTGCAGTGCCTAAGAGTATAGCTTTCGACAGCTTGTGGCTTTTCGGGACTTGAAATGAATTTAGTATAATTAAGTAATTGAAGTTTCAATTTACTTGATTTTTATTGTGATTTCACATATTACTAGTCACTGACACAATAGGCAGCTAAGTACATCAGGAATACCTAGGAGAATTTTCATGGAGGGAAATTTAAGAGCATTCTAAACAAAATGGAAGAGAGATGACACAGTCCTGAAAAGACATGAACAGTTCATATATTGCATGATCTTCTAAAGAAGAAGAGAGAAATCAAATCAGGGAAGGATTCATTCTCAAATACAGCCTGCCCACTTAGTCTTTAATATGATTGTCAATTTCCAAAGAACAGTTTTAACAATCTCATTAAGCTCCCAGGATTTGGTTACTCATTTTTGAATGGTATTTGTTTACTTGTTTCCATTTTCAGACAGGCTGTCCAACCAAAGGCCTTACACACACAAGCAAGTACTCTATCTACCACTGAGCTTCCTCTGACCCAGTTCTATCACAAGACTATTCTAACTTGACACAGTTAATAAGAAGTATGCAATTGGCATCAATCATGCTCTTTTTTTTTAAAGTAATTTTATTAAATTATAAAAGTTTCCATTTACGCCCCTCTTCCAAACACCCTCCCACTCCCCCCCCTCCTCCTCCCTCTTTGTCCTTAAGGGCAGTCAGGGTTTCAAGCCCTGTGGGAAATTCAAGTTCGTCCCCCCTCCCTCCAGGTCCAGGAAGGTGAGTATCCAAACAGACTGGATCCCAAAAATCCAGTATATGCAGAGGAAACCAGTCCCAGTGTCATTGTCAATGGCTTCTCAGAAAGACTCCAGGCCAGCCACACTCAGAGAATGCGGCCACATTAAGAGAATCTGGTTGGATCACGTGCTCGTTCAGTCGCAGTCCAACTGCCCTTGGTAAACTCTCATTAGATCCGACCCCTTGTATCAGTGGGTGATAGCATCCCTCGCAGTCCTTCGTCATTTTCTTCGTCCTTCTGCTCCTCATTTGGACCTTGGGGGGCTCAGTCCGGTGCTCCAATGTGGGTCTCTGTCTGTATCGCCATCCATCGCCAGATGAAGGATCTATGGTGATAAGCAAAATATTCATCAGTATGGTTATGGGCCAAGGCCGGTTCAGGGACCCTCTCCTCTGTCCAGAGAACAATCTGGGGATCTCTCCTTGGACCTGGGATCCCATATATAATCAAGTTTCCTATAAACCCTAAAATGACTCCCTTAGTTGAAATATATTCTTCCTTGATCCCATATTCATCCTTCCTCCCTTCCCTCCATCCTGGTCAACCGAGCTTTCTCCATTCCTCCCCTACTCCCTTCTCTCTAACCCTCTCCCCTTCCAACAACCCTCCCAACCCACCCCCCCATGCACCCAAGGTTACCTGGGACTCTTGACTATTTCCTACCTCCTGGCGGATAGCTAAATAATCTTCATCAGGTTCGTCTTCTTATTTAGTTTCTCTAGGATCACGAATAATAGGCTCAAAGACCTTTAATTATGGTTAGAATCCACTTATGAGTGAATACATACCGTGTTCCTCTTTTTGGGTCTGGCTTACCTCACTCAGTAAAGCGTTTTCTATTTCCATCCATTTGCATGCAAAATTCAAGATGTCATTGTTTTTTACCGCTGAGTAAAACTCTAATGTGTATATGTTCCACACCTTTTTTAACCATTCTTCTATTGAGGGGCACCTAGGCTGTTTCCAGGTTCTGGCTATTACAAATAGTGCTGCTATGAACATAATAGAACAAATGCTTTTGTAGTATGCTAGGGAATCTCTAGGGTATATTCCCAAAAGTGGAATTGCTGGGTCCTGAGGGAGATTGACTCCCAGTTTCCTGAGAAACCGCCACACTGATTTCCACAGTGGTTGCACAACTTTGCATTCCCACCAACAATGGATGAGTGTTCCCCTCACCCCACATCCTCTCCAGCATAGGCTATCATTGGTGGTTTTGACTTTAGCTATTCTGACAGGTGTAAGATGGTATCTCAAAGTGGTTTTGATTTGCATTTCCCTGATAGCTAAGGAGGTTGAGCATGACCTTAAGTGTCTTCTGGCCATTCGAAGTTCATCTGTTGTGAATTCTCTGTTCAGTTCAGTACCCCATTTTTTAATTGGGTTAATTAGAGTTTTAGTGTCTTGTTTCTTGAGTTCTTTGTATATTTTGGAGATTAGACCTTTGTCTGATGAGGGGTTTGTGAAGATCTTCTCCCAGTCAGAAGGCAGCCTTTTTGTCTTACTGACAGTGTCCTTTGCTTTACAGAAGCTTCTCAGTTTCAGTAGATCCCATTTATTCATTGTTTCTCTTATTGTCTGTGCTGCTGGGGTCCTGCTTAGGAAGAGGCCTCCTGTGCCTATATCTTGTAGACTACTTCCCAATTTCTTTTCTATCAGGTTCAAAGTGGACGGATTAATGTTGATGTCTTTAATCCATTTGGACCTGAGTTTTGTGCATGGTGATATGTATGAATCTACTTTCATCCTTCTACAGGTTGACATCCAGTTATGCCAGCACCATTTGTTAAAGATGCTTTCCTTCTTCCATTGTATACCTTTAGCTCCCTTGTCAAAAATTAGGTGCTCATAGGTTTGTGGGTTAATATCCGGGTCTTCTATTCGATTCCAAAGGTCGATTTCTCTGTTCTTATGTCAATACCAATTGTTTTCAATACTGTAGTTCTGTAATAGAGTTTGAAGTCAGGGATGGTAATGCCTCCTGACGTTCCGTTATTGTATAAGATTGTTTTGGCTATCCTGGGTTTTTTTGTTTTTCCATATAAACTTGATTATTGTTTTCTCAAGGTCTGTGAAGAAATTTGATGGGATTTTGATGGGGATTGCATTGAATCTATAGATTGCTTTTGGTAGAATTGCCACTTTTACTATGTTGATCCTCCCAATCCAAGAACAAGGGAGATCTTTCCATTTTCTGGTATCCTCCTCAATTTCTTTCTTCAAAGACTTAAAGTTCTTGTCAAATAGGACTTTTACTTCCTTGGTTAGAGTAACCCCAAGATATTTTATGCTATTTGTGGCTATCGTGAAAGGTGATGTTTCTCTGATTTCCCTCTCAGCTTCTTTATCCTTTGTGTATAGGAGGGCCACTGATTTTTTGGAGTTGATCTTGTATCCTGCCACGTTACTAAAGGTGTTTATCAGCTGTAGGAGTTCTTTGGTAGAGTTTTGGGGGTCACTTATGTACACTATCATATCGTCAGCAAATAACAAAAGTTTAACTTCATCCTTTCCAATTCAAATCCCCTTGATCTCCTTATGTTGTCTTATTGCTATTGCTAGAACTTCAAGCACTATATTGAAGAGGTATGGAGAGAGTGGACAGCCTTGTCGTGTTCCTGATTTTAGTGGAAAGGCTTTGAGTTTCTCTCCCTTCAATTTGATGTTAGCTGTCGGCTTGCTGTATATTGCTTTTATTATATTTAGGTATGATCCTTGTATCCCCAGTCTCTCCAACACCTTTATCGTAAATGGGTGTTGAATTTTGTCAAATGCTTTTTCAACATCCAATGAAATGATCATATGGTTTTTTTCTTTCAGTTTATTTATATGATGGATTACATTGATATATTTGCGTATGTTGAACCAGCCCTGCATCTCTGGAATGAAGCCGACTTGATCATAATGGATAATTTTTCTAATGTGTTCCTGGATTCGGTTTGCCAGTATTTTATTGAGAATTTTCGCGTCGATGTTCATGAGTGAGATTGCCCTGTAATTCTCTTTCTTGGTTGTGTCTTTATGTGGTTTTGGTATTAAGGTAACTGTAGCTTCATAAAAGGAGTTTGGCAATGACTCTTCTGTTTCTATATTATGGGATACATTAAGGAGTATAGGAATTAGCTCTTCCTGGAAGTTCTGGTAGAATTCTGCATTGAAACCATCTGGTCCTGGGCTTTTTTTGGCAGGGAGATTTCTGATAACAGCTTCTAATTCTTCACGACTAACAGGTCTATTTAGATTGTTCACCTGTTCTTGGTTCAACTTTGGTATATGGTACTTATCTAAAAAATTGTCCATTTCTTTTACATTTTCCAACTTTGTGGCATATAAACTTTCGTAGTAAGATCTAATGATTCTCTGAATTTCCTCTGTGTCTGTGGTTATATCCCCCTTTTCATTTCTGATCCTATTAAATTGCATGTGCTCTCTCTGCTGTTTGATTAGTTTGGATAGGGGTTTGTCAATCTTGTTGATTTTCTCCAAGAACCAGCTTTTTGACTCATTGATTCTTTGGATTGTTTTCTCTGTTTCTATTTTGTTGATTTCAGCCCTCAGTTTGATTATTTCCAGTCTTCTACTCCTCCTGGGTGAATCAGCTTCTTTTTTTTCTAGAGCTTTCAAGTGTGCTGTTAGGTCTCCAATGTGTGCTTTCTCCGTTTTCTTTAGTTGGGCACCTATTGCTATGACCTTTCCTCTTAGCACTGCTTTCAAAGTGTCCCATAGGTTTGAGTATGTTGTGTCTTTGTTTTCATTAAATTCAAGGAAGACTTTAATTTCTTTCTTAATTTCGTCCTTGACCCAGGGGTGATTTAGTAGTTGACTGTTCAACTTCCATGAGTTTGTTGACTTCCTGGGGGTAGCATTGTTGTTGAATTCTAATTTTAATCCATGGTGATCTGACAAGACACAGGTGGTTACTAATATTTTTTTGTATCTGTGGGAGTTTGCTTTGTTACCGAGTATGTGGTCAATCTTTGAGAAGGTTCCATGAACTGCAGAGAAGAAGGTATATTCTTTCGTATTTGGGTGGAGTGTTCTATAGATGTCTGTTAAGTCCATTTGATTCAATACCTCCAATAAATCTCTTAATTCTCTGTTTGGTTTCTGTCTGATTGACCTGTCCATTGGTGAGAGAGGAGTGTTGAAGTCTCCTACTATTAGCGTGTGTGGTTTGATGACTGCCTTGAGTTCTAGAAGAGTTTCTTTTACATATGTGGGTGCCTTTACATTAGGGGCATAGATATTCAGGATTGAGACTTCTTCCTGATGAGTTGTTCCTGTTATGAGTGTGAAATGTCCATCTCCATCTCTTCTGATTGATTTTAGTTTGAAGTCGATTTTGTTAGATATTAGAATGGCCAAACCCGCTTGTTTCTTAGGTCCATTTGCTTGGAAAACCTTTTCCCAACCCTTTACTCTGAGTAGGTGTCTGTCTTTGTGGTTGAGGTGTGTTTCTTGTAAACAGCAGAATGTTGGATCCTGTTTTCGTATCCAATCTCTAAGTCTGTGCCTCTTTATAGGTGAATTGAGTCCATTGATATTAAGAGATATTAATGACCATTGGTTGTTGACTCCAGTCATTTTTGGGGGGGTAATAGAGTGTATGTGTTTTCCTTCTTTGAATTGTGCTAGTGAAGGGTCGCTAGATGTCTGAATTATTGTAGTCAGTGTTGGCAATGTTGGATTTCTTGGGATGTAATTTTCCTTCTAGTATTCTCTGTAAGGCTGGATTAGTAGTTACGTATTGTTTAATTTTGTTTTTATCCTGGAATATTTTGTTTTCTCCGTTGATAGTGAACGAAAGCTTGGCTGGGTAAAGTAGTCTGGGCTTGCATCCATGGTCCCTTAATTTCTGCAGTACCTCTATCCAGGACCTTCTGGCTTTCATGGTTTCTATAGAGAAGTCTGGTGTAAGTCTGATAGGTTTACCTTTATAGGTTACTTGACCTTTTTCCTTTGCAGCTCTTAATATCATTTCTTTAATCTGACTGCTTTGTGTTTTGATTATTATATGGCGAGGGGATGTTTTTTTCTGATCCAATCTATTCGGTGCTTCTTGCACCTTCATAGGAATATCCCTCTTTAGGATGGGAAAGTTTTCTTCTATAATTTTGTTGAATATATCTTCTGGACCTTTGATCTGCAATTCTTCTCCTTCTTCTACTCCTATTATTTTTAGATTTGTTTTTTTTATTATGTCCTGAATGTTTTGTGATGAGAATTTGTTGGATTTGCTGTTTTCTTTGGTCAGGGCGTTTATTTTCTCTATGGTGTCTTCATAATATGAGATTCGTTCTTCTATCTCTTGTATTCTATTGGTGAAGCTTGATTCTGTAGTCTCTGTTCGTTTACCTAGATTTTCCATATCCAGCCGGCCCTCGGATTGTGTTTTCCTCACTGCCTCCGTTTCAGTTTTCAATTCTTGCACTGATTCCATTACCTGTTTGATTGCTTTTTCTTTGTTTCCCAGGGTATCATTTATGAATTTACTCATTTCTTCAACCTTTTTGTTATATTTGTCTTCCATTTCTTTACTCATTTCTTCCATCTTTTGATTATATTTGTCTTCTATTTCTTTAAGTGAGTTATTCATACCCTGTTTAAGAGACTCTATTGCTTTCATAATGACACTGTTTTCCACTTCTTCCGGAATAGGGCGTTCCAGTCCTTCTGTCGTAAGATTGCTGGGATCTGGTGTTTTCATGTTGTTTTTCAGATTGTTGAAGGAATTCTTGCCTTGGCGCCTGCCCATCTCTTCCTTCAGATGCTCTCCAATGGCTCTTCCCTCCGCTGGGTCTTCTTCTACTGGATTAGTGTCCCTTGTTATCCAGGAATCACTTTGCCTGCAGTTTTAGCTTGCTGCAGGCAGGCTATTAGAACAAAGGGACTTCCTTCCCTTTGCACTCACCACCTGTCCGGACCCGCGGTGCCCACCCCGGCTGAGATGGAGGAATTTAAGCCCCGAAAAAGGGAGAGAGGAGGGGAGGGGTTCGAGGCCAAAAGCTGGGATGGCGTAGCAGGAGAGAGGGATTAGCTGGGGGAAGCTGCCCCTTTGGAGCAGCCAGGAAGATAAGGATGGCGGGAATACCGTGTGTACCTAACCGGACTTGTATGGCGGTCAACACACTCACCCCTCCACAGGATCAGAGCCCCTTGCTGGTCAGAAGACTCCGTGCCTGCGGTCTTAGCTTGCTGCAGGCCGGCTATCAGAGCATCAATCATGCTCTTATAAAATTATATTTCATGAGCATATGAGTGTAGAAGTGACTAATTAATTGCATACTGAACAAATACTGAGAAAAAAAAATGAGCTCCCTTGGGAGGATTTAAGAGACAGGTTAACTAGCCTCATTGCCGACTGGATTATGAAATTTCAGGACTCAACTACAAAACAATTGTTTTCAGTGTAGCCCCATGATAATAATTATGAGATTTGGGAAAATGAGTTCAATAGATACTTTATTGATGAATGGTTGGTATTTGAAAAACCAGTAGGTTATTTCAATTGCTACCAACTGTTCTATTTACAAGAAGTCAATCACTAAAGAGAATACTGTAAAGATTTATAAAATCAAAACAAACAATGTTTAGATAATTCTAATATGTAAATGTCCAAGCATTTCATTTTCTTGCTAACAGCAGTGAATCTCAATGAAATTAGGCTGTTAGCAAAATCACCTCCTCCACTCTCTATTCACAGATACTGGAACTTCTAGGGCTCCAGTTGTTGTCGTCTTCTTCTTCTTTTTCTTTTCTTTTCTTTCTTTTTTTTGTACATTTGATGGTAGACAAAATCTACTTTGGACTACATGGACCTTATATTCTAAAGAAATAAACAAAACAAAACAAAGCAATGAGATATGCCCACACAAATTTAACAACACACAAACTCATTGTTCCTGGATCTTTCTTATATTATATGACTACAATATTAAGGATTGGGGGTGCAAGCCTGGCACTCGTGGCACATGCTGTTAATCCCAGCACTTGGGAGAAAGAGGCAGGTGGATCTCTGTGAGTTCGAGGACAACCTGGCCTACAAGAGCTAGTTCCAGGACAGGTTCCAAAAAGTGCAAATAAACCCTGTCTCGAATGAAATAAAAAGAAATGGAAAAAAAAATTGAAGGTGCAACACAAAAATACAGAAGAGGAAAAAGGCACCTGCTCATCTGTGGTTTCCAATTCATCAAATGAGGAAGAAACAAGATAAATCAGTACACAAGCATAAGACCATCAATTTGGAAATGATGCTGAAGATATGAAATACATGCATGATTAAAATTAAGTTCGGTTAATGAGGTAAATATGCTTATGGCCAAGGGGCTATATTCTCTAAAAGAAAAGATGGACAAATTGCTCAAATATCTGTTGGGAATGATTTTCTGACAACGAGAAAATGGAATCTGAATTACCTGCACCAGAAGTATGTAGTCATTTTAAAGAAACTCAAGAACACAATATGGTTAGAGTGCAGTAAGCATGATTGGATATAAGGGAATGAGTTCAGATAGCCCACAGCTGTGGAGATCAGTGCAGAACATTTTGTCCTAATAGAGGTTAGGTTTTACTAAAATGAAAAAGGATTAATTGTGTTTTAAATCAGAAGAATAGTAAGATCGACCAGAAATTAATGAGAAAACCTAGGGTATTTTGCTATGAATTGACAGAAAATGACAAGGGATCCAAAAAAGAATGGCTGAGATAGCAACTGCCATAATCCAGATGGAAAAATGATATGGAAAGGATGATGAGAAGTGTTGGAAATCCATTCTGGGATATATCTATAATGAGTCCTTGCACATCTCTTTGAACATAGACCAGCTATGTTTTATTCAAAGGTTGGATTAATGGTGTGAAAAGTATATAACCATAAATAACAATGTTGGATGAGAAAACTGGGAAAGTCGGGTTTTCATGAATTGTTTTGACAACCATTATTCACTGATGTTGGCAACAAAGGTTACTAGAGATGAATTTCGTTTGTGTGTGTGTGTGTGTGTGTGTGTGTGTGTGTGTGTGTGTGTATTCTTCTGCAGAGAAGAGAATCCAAGGAAACATAGGAAACAATAGATCAGGGCAGGAGTTATGAGAGGGAAGCATAAGACATGTTATGAGAAGCATCAGAGAGGTCATTGTTGGCTAGAGAGATAGTGTAATAGTAAGTTTGTAGGAGACACCTGCAATAGGCCAAAGTCAGAAGACAATCCTTGAAAGATGCTAACTGGCACTTCAGCATTTTAATGCTTACTCCTATTTTAAATGGTACATTAAAACTGTGTATAATTCCTAAGTATGCTGATATGCAAATATATGCATACAATACATATTCAACAGATAAATGTAATTGGTGCACACCATGACTTCAATAATTTTTCTTTTTTTTTTTGGTCTTAAACATTCAATACCTTCCTTATTGACTTTTTTGAATTATACAACTAACTGTCAACAATAACTTCCCTTCTGCATGCTAGAGTCTTAGAAGTTATCCATCCAAGTTTTATACAGTCTTGTGCACAATAACTACTCCGTCTTCATCCCCTCACCTCTAAACAGGAACAGAAGAGTCACAGTTTAGAAAACCATTTAAACAACACAAGGTGATATTAGATGGCCAAAGTGACAGTTGTACAATTATTACATGCCTGTGCAGAGAATGTACTGTGAATGCATCCATAACAATATTAAATAAATTATGAGAAAAAAAACAGGAAGTCAGAATATGTAGGCCAAAAAAAAAATCATGTCACTGTGTAGTGTTATGGAAAAATTACAAGATGGACATTCTTGGGTAGAAAGGTCAATTGTCATGTTCTTTGTGTATTATGAATACTACTAGATGCTAAATTGTTACAACTTGCTACATCTAGACTCTGAATAAGGATTTTTTATATAGTATAGAGCTCATGGCAGACATATATATGTATGTGTTTTTGTTATGTGTGCATATATAAAATTGCAATTTGACTTTTTAAAAGAAAGATGTTGAATTTATATGCGAATTTTAAGCCCTCATACAATACTACTTGTATCATTTGGGAAAGCCCAATATTCCTGAAGAATTAACATATTTCAAGAGGTACCTGTTCACAGGCATTATTATTTTCATTTTTAAAAATTAGTTAATTTATTTTGCATATGTGTATATGTACATACGTACTATGTGGAGATCAAAGGAAATCTTGTACTAATCAGCTCATTTCCTTACCAGGTGAATTCTGATGATTGAACTCAGATCTTCTTTGATGATTGCAGCTGTATAATGTATTTTAATTCATAAATTTGGTATACATTTTTTATGCAAGATTATGCAAATCTAATGTTTATGAGACATATAGATATGTGATTTTTTGACTGAATTTTCTTTTAATTAAAAGAATCAAATGAAACTAGGATGCAAACCAGCTATCTTCCTCTGTTAGGGAAGACAATAAAATTATAAAAATATTATAATCAGAATGTCGGTTAAGTATGTTCAGGGATCTCAACAGCAAAGAGTGATGGCTCCCATTTTCATACTATAATGAAACTCAACCAATAATAATTATAAAATGCTATAATATTAGAGGAGATTTTAAAATCAGCTTTAACTGGAAATGAATTATTCAAAATTGTAGTCATACTGCTCAGCACAGCCAGCTTTGTTAGATCTATTATTCCAAGTACATGACTTCCATTTTCATACATTGTACAAATATCCCACAACAGTAGGAAATCATGGTGAAATGTGAAATCCTACTGACAAAAGTTGTCAGTTTCTCACCTTTTCAGTAACAGCAACTTAAACCCAGACTACCCATAGAATCATCCATAAAAAAGAAATAGATAACAGAGCTGTAAAAAATATTCCGAACTCCATGAAGACCATTGTCTTATCCTTTTTTCTTTTTAAAATTTTTTTCATACTTTATATTGTAATATATAGTTCCCCCTTCCCCAACTCCTTCCAGTTCCCCACTCATCCAGATCCACACCCTTTTGTTTGTCATTAGAAAACAAACAGGTATCTAATGAATTATGATAAAATATTGTCACATAAAGCAAAAAAAAAAAACCAAGTCAGAATAGGACAAACAGAAGAAAAGAAAAAGAGCAAGGAAGACTCCTTTTTTTTATGTGCAAGTGGCTATGAATTGGAATGAGCTTCTGACTTAAGATGGTGCTTGAGTCCATTTCTGTCAGCTATGGAATCCTAGCTAGTAGAGAGCTGTGTAGACACCATTTATGTTCCTACATTGACTGTGAGGTCACATGTGGAGTGGTGGCTTTGGATATAGAAAGTGTTATTTTCAAGATGTCCTCAATCCCTTCTGCCTCCTACTCTCTTTCTGCCTCCTCTTTCACAGAGCTCCTAAGCCTGAAAGCTGGGATTTAATGAAGACATCACATTTAGAACAATGGGTTTTAGAGTCTCTCACTCCCTGAACATTTTCTGACTGTGGGACTCCCTAACTGTTCCCATCTGATGCAAAAGAAAGATTCAGTGATCATGACTGAGAAAGGTGCTGATATATATATATATATATATATATATATATATATATATATATATATGCAGAATGTCATTAGAAGTAATTTTATTGATGTGTTCCTCTAATAAAATAATAGTGCTTGGTTTTCCCCTAGGTCCCTAGGCTACTAGACTAAGGTTCTTGGCCACCTAGACAGTGTCAACTAAGTCCTTCATCTCATGGAGTGGACTTCAAATCAAACAAGATCTTGTTTTGTTAATTCCACAAACTTTCTGCCAACATTGCACCAGAGTACCCTACAGACAGTTCATCACTGTAGATCAAAAGTTTGCACCTGGGTTGATGTTCATCTTTCTTCTTTGGTAGCATGCAGAGTACTTTCCAGAACTGTGAATATTAGTCTGTAGGGGTGAAAGCTGTATGTAGGCACCATCTCAACTTCTTCATGTTCAATGAGTTGTGTGGTTCTTTTCTTCAGCAATAGGGCCTTATAAAAAGTTTTTGGAGACCAACCAATACCCATGGAAATAATTTGGGTTGCTTAGGGATTTCTGTGTCTTCCCTTTACCCAAAAATACAATTTCATATAACCCATTGCAGTACTAGAAATTCATTTAGTGACAAGAGATGTATCTTCCTTGATTATTTTTTGGCAATTACATTTAGATTGAGTTCATGTGTATATGTTTAATGAAGATTCTACTGTATTATATTTCCTTATGATCCCTCAAATACACCTTAACTTTAGATGTCCGAAGAAGAAGAAGAAATGAAGAAGAAGGAGGAGGAGGAGGAAGAGGAGGAGAAGGAGAAGGAGAAGAAGAAGAAGATGACAAGGAAGAGGAGGAGAAAGCACTAATGTGAACTTTTTTCTTGAGATTAAGTAGAATAAACTGAAGAAAGACTTCAAAGTAAACATTTTGGAAATTAGAATATCAGAGTATATATAGCTTAATAGTAAGTACTTGGATAGTGCACCAATTCTTCGTTCCTTGACTGTTGAAATCCAGTCTGTTTTATTGCTATGATGAAGCAGATATCTGCAAACAAGACTCTCCTGTGGCAATAAAGCATAAATGATGCAAAAAGACAAGATGTTGTGCTGTTTAAACTGATTCATCAAGACTATTTGCACTGTGACAAGTAAAAGAATGACTTTTAAGTAATGGGCATCACTAAAATATTCTTCTGTATTTCCAATTGGTATGCTGTGCATCAAATATGTAAAGTGCTTTATTCTCTTTTACTTATTTTAATACCATTTCTTACAAACAAAAACATCTGAATCTGCTTGTTTTTTCAACCATGGATTTCATCTGTAAGATCATTGACACTATCCATTCTAATACAAGTGGACATTACATTTCATAAACTTTGCTTGATAGCCTGCCAATGTTTAAATGTGTTTTCTAATAAAGTAAGCCCAGGGAGTGATTCCCTAGAGCCTGGAGCCTGAGGCATGGTTGTGGGGTTTTGGCTTCATGCTTGTCACCACAAAACAGAAGGGAATAGTTATAGAATTTTGTTAACATCAAATATCTGAATCCAAAAATAAGTCAAGCATGTTGTTGGAATACATTTCCCCCAATCCACACAGACAAGTTAATAGAGAAACAAATAAAAATAATTAATTAATACCAAATCTTTGATATTTTTTAAGTGGAGTGGAGAATAGATTTTGCACTGGTGATAATTTTAAGCCAACTAAAAGGTAAGGCTAACACCGACTGAATCTTAGGGGTCTAATAAATATATTTTATTGCTTTCTCAAAGGCACTTTTCTGGACCTACCCACTTTCAGTCTCTTCATCAATTACCAGTGATTCCAGAAAGAGAATCACAATGGCTATCTCCCATAGTAGTGGTTTTTGGGTACAGGAGCCAATCCAACAGCAACAACAACACTCAGAACCTTGCTGGCAAGCTTATGTTTAGACATTACCAAGATTTACTGAATCATAAACTCTGAATATTATCTCCAGCAGTCTCTGGTAAAATGGACTTTCCAGGTGACTATGATGCATATAACACACGAACTATGGTTCTAGCTCATTGTTCTAGACTCATAACTAATACATTCTAAGTCTGAGGAGACTGTAATTTGAGATTAAATGAAGGGTTCATTGTCTACCAATGAGTCTCCACTGTATTGCTAATTCTTCTTGAATCCTGTCTGTGAGAACTTATTTGGCATGACTGACATCCATTTACTTGTTTTTATTTTGGTAAGAATATGATTCTTCTAAGATTTCTACTTTATATTTATTTAATTCAGGGAATGTTGCTTTACCATTAGCTCCTAAAACATCCCATAATTTCTTTAAGTAAATCAGGTTGGAAGCATGGCCATTGCTACTACTTGGTTTAGAATAGCATATGTGGCCAAACTCTAGAAAATGAAAGCTAAGGGAAATTTCTGAGAAATATCTCATCACTCCTAACATGAAAATATGAGACAATGGAAGGCTGCTTAGGGTGCTGTCAATTTGGTATGTAACGTCTACTATTCCTCCAATCATTTAGGGATTTAATGTGTCTTAAGGGAAAATCAATGAGTAAACAGTTACAATAAACACAAAGAAATCATAGCACTATTACTGGGCTACTGATGCAACCTAAAACAATAAACAACGTATGATCTATATTTGGTGATTAGTGTCCTTCTTAAGGACAATGAGTTGCTGGATGGTGGTGACACATACTTTTAATCATAGCACTCAGGAGGCAGAAGTAGTGAATCTCTGTGATTTCAAGAACTGCCTGGTCTACAAGAGCTGGTTTCAGGACCACCAGGGATACACTGAGAAATCCTGTCTCAGAAAAACAAAAAATGAAAAAGAAAAAGCAGGATAATGAGTTTCTTGAAAAAAATTAAGTCCTAAAGACTTAAGTCAGAATAAATTCTGCACTTAACTTTTAATACAATATTGAGGCATAATTTTTTTATTGAAACACTTCCCTGTTTGGATTCCTCAATACCTTACTTAAAAACATAGTTGCAAATAATCGCAGAAATAGTAATGGCAAAAATTTAAAGGATAGAAATGTTTTATCATTTCACGTAAATTATTTTTTATTTTTACTATATAAGTACTTTTTATTCTCTCCATTGTAATTTTTGTCATAATTTTAAATTGACCTAATGCTTGATAACTCATATTTTTAACATCTCTATTTTAGCTATGTAATATACTTATTATCATGCTACTTAGAAAAGTTTTATATCCTTATAAATCATCTACTTCAAGAATTGTTGTTGTTAATTAGCTCAAGATATATTTGTATATATAATTTGATATAATTGATAAATATACATATATGTTAATTTTTAATGTACACACTGACTTCTTAGTACACTACATAAAAAGACAATAATTTTCTAGTAAGACTATTTTTGCTATCTATCTATCTATGTATTTATTTATTTATTTATTAAAAATATCCACCTCCTCCCCTCCTCCCAATTCCCTTCTACTTCTCCCACTCACCCTCACCCTCCCTCTCCAGTCCTAAGAGCAGTCAGGATTCCCTGCCCTGTGGGGAGTCCAAGGTTCTTCCCCCTCTATCCAGGTCTAGGAATGTGAGCATCCAAACAGACTAGGATCCCACAAAGCTTGTCCATGCAGTAGAATCAAAACCCAGTGCCATTGTCCTTGGCTTCTCAGTCAGCCCTCATTGTCAACCACATTCAGAAAGTCCGGTTTAATAGCATGTTCCTTCAGTTCCAGTCCAACTGGCCTTGGTAAGCTCCCATTAGATCAGTCCCACCGTCTCAGTGGGAGGATACACCCCTAGAAGTCCTGACTGCCTTACTCATGTTCTCCCTCCTTCTGCTCTTCATTTGGACCTTGGGAGATCAGTCCAGTGCTCCAGTTTGGGGGTCTGTCTCTATCTCCATGCCTCGCCAGATGAAGGTTCTATGGTGATATGCAAGATATTCATCAGTGTGGCTATTGGAGAAGGCCAGTTCAGGCACTCTCTCTTCTGCTTTCCACGGACCTAGTTTGGGAAAACCCCTTGGACACCTGGGAACCCCTCTAGAACCAAGACACTAGCCAACCCTAAAATGGCTCCCTTAGTTAAGATATCTTCTTCCCTGCTCCCATATCTACTCTTCCTCCATCTCAATTATCCCATTCCCCCAAGCTCTCCCCAATCCCCCCTTCTCTCTTCTCTCTCCCCATCTCCCCTTCACCCCAACCCACCCCCACCCCAGTGCTCCCAAATTTTGCCTGGCAATCTTGTCTACTTTCAATATCCAGGAGGATAACTATATGTTTTTCTTTGGATTCACCTTCTTATTTAGCTTCTCTAGGATCATGAATTATAGGCTAAATGTCCTTTGTTTATGGCTAGAATCCAGAATCTGCTTATGAGTGAGTACATATCATATTCATTTTTTGGGGTCTGGGTTAACTCACTCAGTAAGTGTTTTTTTCTATTTCCACCCATTTGCATGCAAAATTCAAGATGAATCTGAGCACACTGAACCTGATAGAAGAGAAAGTGGGAAGTAATCTGCAACACATGGGCACTGGATATCACTTCCTACGTATAACCTCAGTAGCACAGACAATAAGAGCAACAATGAATAAATGGGACCTCCTGAAACTGAGAAGCTTCTGTAATGCAAAGGACACTCTCATTAAGAGAAAAAGGAAACCTACTGGGTGGGAGAATATCTTCCCCAACCCCGCATCAGACAAAGGTCTGATCTCCAAAATATATAAAGAACTCAAGAAACTAGCTAAGGCCTAACATAACTGACATACCATTTTCAAAAGAAACTTTTCAAAACTATCTTATCCTGTCTTGGCAGGATATGACAGTCCTGTTTTATCCATTTACGGATACTCTGTATTTTTGTCAGTGGTTGAGGTATGGACATTTCTTTGCCCAAAGACCAGTTCTACCAAGAAGAAAGGCTCCAGGTGGAGTGTCTTTGGTGCTCAACATTCTCTCGGGAATAGATCAGTGTTGCCCGGAGTGATCGTGTCTCACTACCATGAAAATCTGAGTTAGATTAAAGGCCATTTTCTACAGCTCTTTGAGGAGGTTGAAAATTATGTATCTGAATATAATCTCTATGTATCTAAAGAACCTGATTAGTCTAATTATAAATGACAAATATAGATAACTATTGATCTATATAATTCTCAATACCTATTTAACTTAAAGACTAGGACAATACACAACTGTGTAATAAATAAGGACAATAACCTCCAAATGTTAACAATGTACAAGTATACATTGCAATATAGTAAAAGTATATCAAATCATAAACAATATATAAGTATCTTAATCAGAGGTAGAAATGTACACTGCAATATGTTAAATATACATATATCAATACAATATATATATATAAATACATAAAAAATGTTTTAAACAGAGTTAGAAGCATGCATACATACAAGAGTCAGTATAATTTAACTTTGTATCAATATACAAGAATTGATACTAATATAATTGTCTAAAAACAATAACTCTCAAGTACCAATCTATTATCCCATCATCCAATTATTCTCCCCCATTTTTCAAAAAATTCCTGAGCTTATAAAATTCCTCTCCCAACCCTCAATTGTATACTAATTATAAGCAACCCCTAAATGATGTCCCTAAACCCAAGGGCAAACTTTACTGGGAGAGGGGAGAACTACTTTCAGCTGTCATGGGATGACATTCTTTCTGGGGGGTCCTGTGAGAATAAAATGATGGTTAAATTTCAAAATTAATGTCTGGTTAGATTGCAAATAGTCTTTGAGTATTTTGTGGAGGTCTGGCCAGAATGTTGTAAAAGATGTGCACCATTTCAGCTAACCAAGTTGGAACTGTCTTGTGCAGCTGGTACCCAAAACAGGTCTTGTAGTAGCACTATCAGTATCATGACATTATATCAACCAGGTTGAGTTGTTATGGGGCCCCATCTTCTTCCTGGAAACTTCAAAAATTACTACAGGAAAATTCGTTGTGGACAACTTAAACATTATTTATATAGACATATACAGATATATTTATTCAATGAAAGTTATGATAAAGACAAAAATAGATATGAAGAAAAACAAAGATGTTTTCTAAATTCTTTTTTCTTTCTGTCCCACATCAAACAGCTCTTAACATGAGATAGAAACTCTGGGTTTTTTCTTTTAACAACATGCTTGGATTAAAAGAAGGACAGAGCCATTGTCCAACACAAAAAACCAGCTCTATATATTCATAAACATATATATACTTATACATGTATATATATGTATACATTGTATCATTTGTACTTATGAACCATATTTGATTTTCTTAATGATTCTGATTGGATAGTTATTTTCTACCTGTCATCATCCAAACATCAGGGGTTTCTTGAATTTTTTGAAGATGAGTATTTTCCTGCAAAGACTTCAACCTAAATATTTCTATTAATTTCTATTATTATTTCTATTAATATTTATTAACTGTATTTTCTACTTTGAATTCTGCTACCCCTTTCTCTTCAGTTATGACTTCTATAGCATAAATGTACTTTCTTTGAATAGAAGGTATCTGGAGTCTTCCCCAAGGACTGACCACCCTCCTTCAAGATCACCTATCCTCTGAACCTGTGGTTCTTTCATCAGATGGAACATTTTAATTGAAAATGAATTTATTTGTATATACTATATTAAGATCACTTTCTGCTCCCACTTCTCCTTCAAGATTATTCCTCCTCTTGCAACTCCAAGACTTCTTTCTTTTTCTTAAGAAAACAAAATGGCAAATAAAAAGACAAACAAGGAAAAACAAAACGAACAAAGAAACAAAAAGAAGAAACTCTGAAATAATGGAACACACAGATCTAAGTGGGATATCGCCATTAAATCTTTGCCCTCAGAGTTCAAGGAACCCCATGGAAGAGGAGTCAGAACAAAACATAAGACCAGAGAGATAGAGGACAACAGAAGAATAAGTCCCTCTAAATTGACCAATCAAAGCTCATTTGAACTCACAGAGATTGAAGCATCAAGCACAGGACCTGCATGGGTCTTCACCAGTTCCTCTGTGTGTGTATTATAGCTTTCCAGCTTAGTATTTTTATGGGACTCCTGACTGTGTGAATGAGAGGGTCTCTGATACGTGTGCCTTCTTTGAAGTTGTTTTCCTTCTATTCCTTTGCCTTATCTGATTTTGATGTGATGGGTTTTGTTTTTCTTACTATGTTCTACTTTGTCATGTGAAGTTGTGGGTCTCTGTATTAGTTTCCATCTAATGCAGGAGAAAACTTCTCTTAAGATGGCTGAGTAAGACACTAGCTGATGTATGGGTATAGTAGAGTATTGTTAGGACTCAGGTTTTGTGCTACATTCTTTTAGAGAAACAATAGTATTTGACTTTCCCCTAGGTCCATGTCCTATCTATCTACTGTCAACTGATTGTTCACCTCAGCAATGCTGGCATAAGTTCCTCCTTATGGAGTAGGCCATAAATCTAATCAGACAGTGAGTGTTTGCTTGCTTTCATGATGTTTTTGGCACTATTGCACCAGCATATCATACAAATGGGTCACTATGGTAATCAAAAAGTATGCTGCAGTTTTGGTAGTTACCTTTCTCCTCTGTCTACATTCCTTTAAGTGCCATAAACACTATTCAGTGAAGGCTCTGTTTGGAAAACAGCTCAACTTCTCTGTGAAATACATACCTGTTATTTTCATTTATTGCTTTTTAAGCTGGATGTTTAGGCTGTAGGTTCTTCTTTATCATATATACACCAGTACAGCCTTATCTTCCCTTTTCTCAGAAAATTTTCAAAGTGCATCATCTACTTCTGTACCCATTAGCATTTAAAGACATAAATATTTCTTGAATGGATGATAACTATCATATCTTTGATTTATTAGGAGAAATTACGAATGGTTATATGATCTCAAATGATTAGACTGATTTAAATAATATGCATATACTCACAGACTAACATATGTATATATTTTTGTTAGTCTGTTATATAGTTTATATGATATATTATTTATGCTAGTCTGTAAGTATATGCATATATATAATTATAAGCACAAATGTATATTATAAAACCTATTAACTGATCTCAGTGAATTTACTTTTTATAGTATATATGAAAAAATATACCACTGTTATGGTGGGAAACTATTTTACCAGAAATGGAATTCTCAATCTTTATAAATGGTAGCACATTAATTTGTGTACTGCATTAAACAAGGAAAAACACATGCCAAGATAATATGACCGAATGATGGCAAAATATAGGCCACAGTATACAAATTACCTAAGATATATTTACTAACAAATATTCTGTGTGATCCTTTAAAAATACAACTTTAGCAATAGAAAAATGTAGGAAGCAATTCTGTTGGTGGAGCATATTATTTCATAACTATAAATTTCAGTTCTGAGAAATTGCATCTTTAATACTTACATTTCTTATTCAGTAAAATATTAAGTATTCTTTAAAACTTAAAAACAGTGGTATACTAAACGCCAGTGAAAGTCTCTTGTGTGACAGCTGAGTACTGCCTGCTGTTATACAGACTGTGTGCATGGGATTCACTTGTAGGCATCAGCAAAGGACACCACTAGTTGCTAGTCGGGATGATGTTCCAGAGAATTGTACATTCTCTTTTCAGTGACCTTATCGCTGTGCCAATTTGAACCGCAAATTAGTCACAATTTTTAATATATTATATAATAATATTTAAAAACTCAGCCAACACAAAACTTATTAACTTGGAAGAAAAAACTCAGCGAGGAAGAGATGTGATAATTTCCTTTTAGTCCACAAGTCTATGAAGATCCAGAGCAAAGACTTCGATGTTCAAAGTTCAAGTATTTTAGATTAGTAGAACTACCTAAGTGACGTAGATTCGACATCAATGTTCTTTGGCTGAGTTAAAGACACTTTTGTGTGTGGCTTTGTAAAATTGATTTCAACCTATGTTGTATGAAGGCCGCTTGTTTGTTCCTGGCTGCACAGAACCAAAATAATCACACAGAAGCTGTATTAATTATAATACTGCTTGGCTTATTAGCTTGTGCATATTTATAGCTCACTCTTAAATTAACCCATTTCTATTATTTTATTTTACCATGAGGTTCATGGCCTACCAGCAAGGTTCTGGCTGACTACTCTGCATGGTGTACCCCTGACCCCACCTCCTTTCTCCCAGCATTCAGTTTAGTTTCCCCCTGCCCCCTTTCCCACTGTGTTCTGCCTTGGTATAGGCTCAAAGCAGTTTTTTATTCATTAACCAATAAAAGCAACACATATACAGAAGGACTTCCCACACCAAACCTATATTTACTAGCTCACATTTTGAAGCTGTTTTCTAGTTTATATGTTATCAACATGTATCTTACAGTAAATTATATTCAATTTTATTTTATTCTCATGGAGTTATATTTGAAACTAAGCTTCCCTCCTTGCTGTGGAAAATTAGTAAAGTGCAACAAAAAGTGACATAGCCACCAAGGCCAGATTTACCTTGCAACTTAAACTCATTTATGCAAAGCTTAGGAGTTTGCATTTTAAAGCACGTTTTTGTATTTCATATTCTATTATGTAAAGCATAGGATTCATTATATACCGTGCATAGATTTGCCTCTCACTTGGATTAGGATAAGGAAAGCAAAATCATCCTTTTGTAGATTTGAGTGAGGCAGGACAAAACTATTTGGTTTAGAAATACAATTATTTCCACTTCCTTGGGGAATCAAATGTCCTGCATGTAATCATTTTGAGGGTTGAAACTGCAATGTTCATTTTGTCTACAGGCTTCAAGAGCCTTTTGTAGATACTCTGCCCGAAGGCCAGTTTTCACATAGAAGTCTTGTACATTAGGGTTTTTTTAATGTGTCCCTGTAACTTTCTGCAATTATCTCTTGTTGAATGAGCAGAACAATAGGGCACCCAAAGAGGCCCCAGTGAATTTCTTCCTTTATTTTTTTCTTTGTTTCTTGAACCTTCCAAGGTTGCTTAATCCTGCAGTTTTAAAGACAAAATGGCAGTTGTGTGTAAAACAGTGTCGAATGATGCTTTTAAGTCCCTGATAACTAACTTTCTTTAGTGTCTTTGTTTTATTAACCAGACCGCTGGGGCTACCCCACTTCTTTCCTGTATTTGGTGTACTTTCCCTGTAGGCTCAAAGGCACCCATTTAAAACATCTTTAAATGTTTCAATTATATAAGAGACCCACTTTAACTGAGATTGCAGTACCATAAGCCTTTCCAAGAGTTGACATACCTGGAGACCAATCAGGAAGGCACAGGAGATAACAGTCACGGGTTGCTAACTCAGCAAGGAACAGTTGTGCAGCAATGAGTTCACTTGCCATGGTCACTGTTTCCTGCCTTAAAACTGTACTTTTCCCACTTCCCTAAGAAGTTTTGGGCAATGTCAACCTCAGTTTCTTAAGCATTCAGTTATGATGTCATAATTATCATGTAGGAAGCTGCCTGAAGACCTTGGGCTTTTATAGAATTGCTCTAGTCCCTTATTGAAATAAAAGTTAGAAGCTTCTTATCAAATGTTCATTGTCAGAACAAAAGAAAATTAATAACTCCCACTAGAAAGAAGAAGGGGAAGTTTCATTTTTCTTCTTAGAGTTTATTTATTTATTCATTTATTGCTATTCCAAACAAATATATTCAAACAAAACTAGTCAGAATTGAACCACAGAATCATAGTAAAATCAATTAAACCAAAACAGTGAATAAATGCTGTACATTTCCTGCTGGACCAGATTGCTCTCATTCTGCTAAACTGCATGTGTGGAACAGCGATGAAGAGCAGCCATACTGGGCTCACATTTGCCTTTGATAATTTGACAAGGAAGGGGCAATATAAAGACAAGGTTACTCACATTTTACTTCCTATTCATTTATTAAATCAGATAGATATTGTTATTAGGTACAAAACTAGAGAAAATCTACTAAGAAGGAGAAATATTTTCACCTAGGGTCATGGGTCCCTAATAGCTTGTTACTTTTCCCAAAAGTCCTTTCCAAACTTTTAGAAAATAAACATGATGCTAATTAATTTATATAATTTTGGTTTGTCTGGCATGAGAGAATAAGCAGATACCATCTCAGTGACTTCTGTTGGAGGTTGTATTTTTCATTCCTTTTGAAGCAGAAATCAGAGTTAATGTAAATTATGTGCAGGAACTTAGGTTAAAATTACAGTGACCTCATTGTCCTATGTATTTTATAAGTTTTTCAGTTGTTATAAATTTACATCAGTGACATTTTCTTTTTCTTTTACCTCTGATTGTGTGTGCATGGCATTGTTTAAAGTATACCCAGAAATGAGATGTGAAGTCAAACATAACTATTCTCATTTCATTGACTTTTCTAGAAATGAATTGTGAAGTGAGTCAAAAGATTATGGAGAGGACATCGTGGTTCATAAGCAGACGTTCTAGGAGCATGTACACAGCTCTGGTTTTGGGAGACGAGCTAGTCACTAAACTGAGCAATCACTTGCAAAGTTTTACAGTGTACAAAATCCTAAATGCCATATTCATTTTTGTGGAATATCTCCATCTAGTCCTGAGACCACCATGACGGCAATGATCAATCCATTTCTGTGGAAAATCAGCTGTCTCCAGAGCAATCTTTTCTAGTAATTTTTATTGCTTTATGTTGTAACTATATTTTTACATACGACATTTCTCATTAAATTCAGATAATATATAAAACAAATTATCATGAACACAATGGCTTCTTTAGTTAACAAATAAGTGAAACAGAAAATGTATAAACCATTTTACTTCTTGAAGTATTCACATGTCAATAATTTCCACATTGCTATTTTTCTGTGTCAAAATTTAATGTTAAAATATAATTGACAGTTCTTTTATTAGAGAATGATCAATGATTGGGATCCATGAATTTCCTTGATGATAAGAATATTTAGCCAAGTTTTATAATAGAGGTTTTAATTGTCCATCATTCCTTAGCTACCATATAATTTGTTTGGAGTCCAATCCTGGTAACACATTTGCCCATTGAGCTCTAGAATCATCTTCCTCCAGTTCTTAGGTAGTTTTTGAGAGTTTTTCTTTCCAATAATATATTTCAGAAGTAACATAGAAATTATTGCATCTGAAACACTCAAAAAGAAACATGAAATGGCTAACCAGGCAAGAAGATTGCCACACAAGCCTGGCAATCTGATTTTGATCTCCAGAACACACATGCAATGGAAGAAGATCAGACATTCAAACATGTGCATGTTACATATTCTTGTCATGCACATTTACATACATAACACACATACACAGAATCACAAGTAAATGATGAATAATAAAGAGAATAAATAATGAATCACCATAGAGCTGTTTCTCTGCCTTCTCAGTAAATTATACCTTGATTCCGCTTCTTAATGTTTATTTTAAGAAAGGTTAAATTTTAATTCTTAAGGTGTATTAATTATAAAGTGTCCATTCTTTTTATTAACATATCAATTTCTCTTATCAATTATTTTAAAAACCACCACCTTTTCAGGCACAGTGGTGGTATGCCATTTTAAGTGATATAAGCAACATGGATGAACGACTTGAGCAGCTAGAGACAGAGGCTTATTCTCAAACATTAGTTTATGGACTTGTGGTAGAAACTGGTTTTCTATGAGTTCCCTTGAGAAAGTAAGTCTACACTGTCAACTTCTCTAGATTTATAATCACCTGAAGAATTGTCGAGGTACATATCTAGATGTCCATATGAGAATACTTCCATAGACTAACTGTGGGAAGTTCTTCTTATGATCAATAGCACCATTGTAACTGACAATGATCTCAACAGAAGAAAAGGATTAAAATAAGAAATCCAGTCAAGCAGTGGTTTGTACCTCTTTTTTATCCATTATGGGTTGAAGTGTTATGCTCTACCTTGCTTTCCTTGTCCTGATGGACTAAAACACTCACAGTAAGGAGTTGAGATAAATATTGCCTCCTTTAAATTATCTATGTCAGGTAATAGCAATAAAAAAGTAACTAATACAGCCTAAAAGTTTCAGGAAGTTTTTGAATTACATGGCTTCTCAAAGAAGTTTAATAGTCATGTGTCCCCTTTGGCATCTGTGTTATCTCTTATTGATGACTAATAATTATTTTCAAATGGACTAAGAAGAGAAAATATTAAAAGAATAATTCTATTATCCAGTCCATCACTAAAGTCAATTTCTTTCATGGAACCAGAACAAAATCTATTGTGACAAAATGGGTTAAAATTGATTTAACTAATTTGGCTCCATCTTCATAACAATATTCAAGTAGTTTGGAAAATAATTCATACTTTGATGTAACTGAAGTAGGCTGTTTGTTAGTAAATAAGGGAGTCTAGAACAGTGGTTTTCAGCCTTTCTGATGTCGTGAACCTTTAATACATTTCCTCATGCTGGGTGATCCACCCTTAGTCATAAAATTACTTTGCTATTTCTTTGTAACTATAATTTTGCTACTGTTTTGAATCAGAATGTAAACAGCTGATATTCAGGATATCTACTATACAATCCCTCGATGGGTCTCAACCCACAGGTTGAAAACTGCTGTCTAGGATTACCATTATAACAATGTACATGTCAATAATAAGGAACCTGTCCCTGCTTACACTCACATTTCTTGCATTAGTTATCACAATTTGCCTACACATTTGCCATTAAAAGTTAAAAAATTGCAATATATTCATTTATGTAAGTTTCTTTTTTCATACTTAATTTTTTTATTAATTTATAGAAATTTCCACTTCTGCCCCTCCTCCCACTACCCTCCTACTACCCCCACTCCCTTTCCTCCTCCCTCTCCAGTCCTAAGAGCAGTCAGGGTTTTCTGCCCTGTGGGAAATTCAAGTTCCTCCCCACTCCCTCCAGGTCTAGGAAGCTGAGCATCCAAACAGAGTAGGATCCCAAAAAGTCAGCACATCTGGGACTTATGTAAGTTTCTTAAAGTCAAGAAAATCTACTTGTCTACTCTAATCATTACATTGCAGCCAAACTACCCAAGAATATTTTTTTTACATTCTTTCAGGTTATTGTATATCACTCACACTTCAAGCTTCTGAAGTACTTGATGCTCATTGGTGCTTTTTTGGATCAAATTAAAGGATAAAGATACAATAAACTCATTCACATACATTCAAACTGCATATTCCTTATCTATAGCTGACTGTCAAGGTTGGAAGCGATCTCCAGTAACAGCAAAAACACAAAATGATCGCTGCATTGAAGATTTCATCTACATAGTGTGTTGGTTTGAAAGACTGCCATAGTCTTGTTTGTTTGAATGTTTGGTTTACAATTAGTAGAACTATTTAGGAAGGATTATGAGGTATGACTTTTTTGTGGTAGGTATGGTCATCTTGGAGAAGATGGTCCACTGTGAGTAGTTAGATGTTTCAAATTCTTTGCCAATCTCCTCTCTCTCTCTCTCTCTCTCTCTCTCTCTCTCTCTCTCTTTCTCACTCTCTCTCTGCAGTTTTTGATCAGATGAGAACTCTCAGTTACTTTTCCATCCCTGTGCCTGCCTGTCTGCTACCATGTTTCCTGCCGTGGTTGTCATGGACTGCCACCATGTTTCCTGCCATGGTTGTCATGGACTGCCCCCTGAAACTTTAAGCAAGACCTCAACTAAACACTTTGTGTTTTGATGTCTCATTCCTTGAGATGTCTCATTCCTTGAGATGTCTCATTTCTATATATATTTTTAGATATCAGTCCTCTTTTAGGTGTGGGATTGGTGATGGTCATTTCATATTCTTTATGGTGCCATTTTGTACTGTTGATATCATCCTTCGCCCTACAGAAGCTTTTCAGTTGTGGAATATTTGTTTAATTAGGCAAAGATGTGGTATATTTGTTTGATGATGTAAAGATGTTTTCCATATTCACTGATTAAATAAAATTGACCTGGGCTCAGAGAGGCAGGGTTGGCACATAGTTGACAGTAAGTATGAGGGAGGAGCTTAGTAGGTTTTGTTTGGTGTTAGGTGGGGCAGTGTAGAAGGAGAGTGACTTCTTGGGATGCCAGCTAAAAGAGAAATTTAGCCAATTGCTACTCTAATTCTGTGAGGTTGTAGATTTCCACCCTAACCTTTGACTCTTGAGTTTAGAATGTTTAAAGTAGAGTTAGTTAGCAGCAGCAACAGAGCCATTGTCTGGAGAAAAGAATTCCCACCAGACTAGGGTCTTAATAACCAAGGTGCTTGTACTTTAAAGCTCAGCTACTGAGACAAATGTAAAACAGCATTTTGGTGTTTCAATGTGCAACCTCTATTTCCAGATAGGGGGTGAGAGAAAAATCTGACAGGGTTTCTAGTAACCCAGTGCTGGTAGAGTACAGAGGTGCAACTCAACCATGCAGCAAACAAGTTAATTAGAAACTGCAAGGTAAGTAAAATGTCTCCTACCAGGCTACTGTGTGGTACACAGGCATTTCAGAGCTGGGGCAAATAAATGCACTTCCTCGTTTACAAAAAGCATCTATTGGTCAGTCCCAGAAGCATAGAGTTCATGTCTTAAGGACACAGTTGAGGGAGGGCCAGCTGCCAAAGCCACCTAAAGAGGGTCTGACTACCACCACTTAGCAATTTAAAGTTTGGCTCATATATCAGAGAACACAGCAAGTGCACATCTGCAGACAATTGGTAAAGATGGTGCAGAGAAGGGAAAAAGTTTCTGGATAGGTTACATTATGTTCAACAATGTTCAAAAACTTAAGAAAGAAAATAAAATAAGTAAAGACATCATTAAAAATAGCTTAAAATAATCAAGTCTTTAAAGAAAGAATAAAAGTTTATAAAAAGGTAAGCCACATAAAGATGGAAAATACACAGGGAAAAGGATCCTGTGTGGTGCCTCTTTGATTTTGAATTTTTAAAAGGCTGATGAGTGAATTACAACTGCTGAGAAACAGGATTGTAACAGGAAATGATAATTTAAATCAGCATATATATTTTAAAGTCATGTTAATCTCAGAAGGAAAACCAAGATATATGTAACACTGGGAAAGATGTTTGGCTTTTCTTTCCACAGGAGAAAAAAAAAGCTGTAAGTACCATCAAGTTTGGTAAAGATTAGATTCTAACAGAAAAACATTCCTGATGAGGAGAGGTGATAGTTCATCTATCACCTTGGACAATCATTCTGAACTAACATACAAGATTAATAAATGTCTTTCATTTGATCAGGTATGAAAATAATAAATAGTTACAATTTTTATTATTAAAAGATAATGATTTTTCTGTTGCCATAAAATATTTTGTCTTAACAAAGACATAATCTGACAGAAAAGTAGCTCCCCAAAATTAGGGTTGGGGTAGGGTTTTGTTTTTGTCTTTCCAGGAGTATAAAAGCATCCAATTAAGGAATATGAAGGCCACTGGACAAACAAGACACCTGAAGAATAATATGAATCATTCTAAGAACGCTTTCCCAAGAAAAGGAGTAAAAATGGCCACATTTCTAAAAGGATAAAATTTCATAAATCTTTCCTAACAGTTGTTTCTGTTGCTGTTTAGAAATCTAAAAGGCAAAAGACAAATTTATTTTGTTGTTGCTGTTGTCCCAATTCAATTAAATATCAAAACCAACTAGAGTGTAGCTCTCTCTCTCTCTTTAAACCCAAGTATACTTGTTAAAGAGAAATCCAAAATCTCTGTCTCATGTCAAAAGAGCTACCTGGTATGAGACAGAAGAAAACCACAAGTAGGGGCTGTTTTATTGTCATATATGTCTGATATATACATGTACCACAACAGGAAGTTGAAATATATGTGTGTGTTTGTGTATATACGGTTAATATATATTTATCTTATAATTTTAGAGCAACTTCCAGTTTTATTGTTAGTGGTCGTATTACTTCTAGAAATATGCTTCATCTATCTTTTTGTATGTCTTTTGTTCTTGAGTTTGAAACAGGTAATTAGGAGTTAAGCTTGTGCACCCTAGATATACTTAGTAGACTGTGGTCATTTAACTTTTCTGAAATCTGCTGCATATGACATTTCCAATGTTTAAATTTTCTACAGTGAACTGTAACCATTCTTAACAATGATCTTTGATGTCTCTAAAAAGATGATGGGGTCCTATATTGATGATTCTGTCTGTATAAACAGAGTTTTCTATGTCTCAGCAACTCTTCAAAATAACCACTCAGATACTTATTAATTATAAGTGCTCAGATAATAGCTCAGGCTGGTGGCTAGCTAACTCTTACATTTTTAATTGACCCACATCTCTTATCTACCCTTTGCCAAGTGGCATTTTCATCTTGTTTCTCTCTGCATCTCTCATGACTCTTGAGTCTCTGCCTTTCCAGTGTCCTCAGTCTGGCTATCCCACCTATACCTTCTACCTAGCTATCAGCCAGTCAGCTCTTTTATTAAACCAATCAGAAGGCACCTTAGCAAAGACACATCTTCACAGTGTGCAAAAATATTATTCTATAACACTCCCCTTTGTCTAATTAAAAATGTTTCAACTTTAGCATAATAAAGCTATGTATAACAGAAACATTTGCATTTTTAAATGAGCTGCATAAACACAACACCCTAAAATAGAGTTGAAACATACATAAAGTATAACAAAATTAACTTGAAATTTGTATCAATAAACCAAAATCTATACCAATTTTAAATATTTTGAGATTAATAGTTGTTTTTTGAATAAAGTAGATTCAATAATTTACCCTTTTATTTAAACATTTCTATATTACCCATTTCATATATATGACAGTTATGTAGCTTGGTCTACTTGTGGGACTCCTAAAAATGGGAACAGGTTATGACCCTAATGCTTTGTCTCACTCTTGGGAACCTATTCCTCTTACCCTTGCCATTTTTTAATATAAGAGAGGTACACAGTCTTAATACAACTTGATTTGTCATGCTCCGTTGATACCAATGGGAGGCCTTCCCTTTCTGAAAAGAAAGAAAAGAAGTATTGATTGAGGGGGAGTAAATAGGGGAAATGTGAGGAGCAGGGGTGAGAAAACTCCGGCTTGTGTATAAAATTAATTAATCAATTTAAAAAGTAGAAATAGAAAAAAATAAGCACACTTTTAAATAATAGTTGCCTAAGTTATGATGTCTCTTTACAATAATAAAACAGTAACTAAGACAGAACTTGGTATCAGGTAAGGGCTATGCCTGTGACAGGTCTGATCATACTGTCTGATAGAAAATTAGAAGACATTGGGATGTTGGACAAGAAAAGCAGTTGAATATTTTAAGTAAAGCTTAGCGGGTTATTCTAGTAGAAGCATTGACAATGGTAATGCCTAGGGTGATGTGGACTGTGATGGCCCAGCTGAAGATCTTCAAAAGGGGAAGATTATTATTAACTTGAGGCAAAATTGTAAAGTATAGATTAATGTCTTGACAGAGGAGATTTCAAGATAGCCTAGAACTAACTATGTCACATGATTATAAGTGAGCACTCCTACACAGATCTATAAGGAAAAAGAACAAACAGGGTGAAAAGAAACACAAAACGTATAGTTTGATGAGAAAGGGAACACTAGAAAATGCCGTGTTGGAACTAAGTATTCTGTTCAAGTAGATGAAAAGTTTAAACAAAAGCATGGTGCTAAATAGAGTAAAGGGAGTGAAAACTTAAGCTAAAGAACTCACTGAGACTTACTAAGGGGATGGACACAGCCAGAGAGAGAAAAGTGTGTTGCAGGCAGCAAAGCTAGAAGTGAGGAGATTTCTAAGTCCTTTAAAATCAAACATGGAGCTGCAGAACTTAAAGTTTGCCTTCTGGGCCTCTGAATTTTGGTCTTGCTTTGGTTTAGTGTTTTGAATGGTAATGTATAATTGGGACTATTGTATGTTAGAAGTATGTAATTTACTTTCTTATTTTACAGAAGTTTACAGTTCTTAGATTGCCTCAAATCTCAAGAAACTCTTGGGGCTTTGGAATTTTAAGCAGTCTTGAGACTTCAATGACTTCAATTTAAACTTCAGATTTAACTTCAATTTGAAGTTAAACTAAATGAATTTTACATTATGATATGGTTACACGCTTATTGTGACAGGAAGTGGAAGGTTGTGGTTTAAATAAAAATGGTTTTATAGCCTCATATATTTGAATACTTTGTCTCTGGTTAGTTGAATAATTTGGGGATGATTAGGAAGGGACATGTTGGGGTAGATATGGCATTGTTAAGGAAGGTGTATCACTGGGAGTGGTTTTGAGATTTCAAAAGTATACACCAGGCCCAGTCTCTCATCTAAGTATTTCAGGATATGAAGGGTTTTGCACTTTCACATTGTCTGTTGTTACTTTTCTCCATAAATCCACATAATAAACAAATTCAAAACAAGATATGGCAGAAAGATGACACAGATGTTAGAGTCCTTTCTTGCAGCAGCTTATTTAACCTAAGCCACCTCCAGTGTGAAAACTGAAAATGTGGCATTTAGAAAACATGCTGAATGTGACAGCAAAATTAGTTTGTGATGTTTATACATTTTTCATAGTGTTGTTCCCAGTAGAATGAATTTCTCTATTTCTTACAGTACTAGTATGAAGAATCTGCCTTTAAGAGGTTCAGAATCTGCTGACGATGCTGCTTCAGTTTCTTGTTGGATAAGAGACAATGTTAAGCCTAAATGCACCAAGGTGAAAACTTTGAGACACCCAGAGGCTTTAAGAAAGTGAGTTGCATGACCCTATGTGTTCACATTTATGGAGTAAAGAAAAGAAAGTTGGAATCGTAATGTGGTAAATGACTAAAAATGGAAAAAAAACAGTCAGAAGAACTCACATACTCTGAAACAATTATGCCTTATCTAAGTCAGACAATATACCACTGAGTTTAATAAATCCATACTTATTTTCTGTATCTTGTGCAAGGTCATAGATGATGATGACACTAGTAGTTTCCTAGCAACCTACTTTACCAGCCTACTTTTATTCTGATCACTATAGAATGAGTTTGGTATTCTCAGCTACATATTGAAATGAAAAAGAATAAGTGTCATTTGCTAAGTATATATAAATGAAATAAAGATGTTCAAAAAACACAGAGATAGTCATCAGTTTCACATCTAAAACTGAAAAGGAAAAAGTTTCTTTCTTACACATTTCGAAGAATTAAGAATAGTCAGTAGTCTCAGAATCATCTCACATTAAATTATCCAAACACTACTTTTTTATAAATCACGTGATAATAAGACATTTAAACTGAATATTTATAAAATGGCCATATATAGCAACTTAACTAATGCCCAGGATATTTTGGAAAAAAATTGAGTGACAACTAATTAAATTGTAAAGCAGAATTTTGTTTAACTGTATATAAATATAAATAGAGCTTTATATAAATATAGTTATATAACTTATATGTTATATAAATAGAACATTAAAAACAAATAATACTTTATGAGTAAAACAATATTTTTAATTTATGAAGTTCCTCCTTCCAATCTGAGATAGTTCTGTCAGAGCTAGTTTCTTTTTTTTCGAATTTTATGGCAATTTAAGAAATATATGCCCCTCTAAGCATTTTCTTTTTCTGTCTTCACATAACTTTTCTATCTCTATAATTCTCCTTTTCCCCCTGTTTTTTTGTCTTATATTTTCCTGGGACAAATGATTAACACACTTTGTCCTTTTCTGTCCATTTGATACTAGACTGTAAGTATTAACATTCAGTAATCTGCTACTGATAGGTGATCTAGTTCATGCTGTTCTTAATTAGGAACATTCATCAGAAGTAATTAAAAACAGGGAGTATGAACACAAATTTGTGTTTGTTGCTTCTGTTTTCTACTTTCTATTCTTATTTCTTAGTTATTGATGAATTCAAATGCAATCCTCCTATTCCATAATGTTCCAGTGATTTATTCTTTTTAAAAGGCAATGAAAATACATTTTCGATTTTGCGTTAGTGTCCACCAGAAACTCAAGACTCATAATCATGGTTTTGAAAATAAAGAATACATAACTACTATTTACTCAACCAACTAATGCCTATTTAATTTATCCTTCGATTTTTTTTCCTACATTGTATGTTTATTATATTCTTTTCCCTTTCTTGTTTACTCAAAGTCCATTTCCCTACAGACAAAACTTCATGTTCTTTCTCTCTCTTAAAAAAAATACATAAATAAATTAAAGTCCAATTTGTGTTGACCAGCTACTCCTAAGGGTGAGTTCTACCCTGGAATATGGCTGGTTATTTGGTATTACTCCAAAGGTAAGGGACACCAAACAACAACAACAAAAACAGCTGCTAACAACTGATTTTTTTCATTGCTCATTAGCTATCGATTGTGAGTAGCTTCTTGTCTTGGAGTGGAAATTCATTCCCACTTTCCCTCCTCCTTAGTTAGATTTTGCCTAGCGTGAGCTTGCTCAGGTATTGTGCTTGCTGTTATAGTCCTGTTAGTCCATATGTGTATCAGCCTTGCTGTGTCTAGAAAATAAAATCACTCTTCCCTTGATATTGTTCACCACATATGGCTCTGACAATCTTGCTAACTCTTCTTCCACATTTAATAATGAGTCCTGAGAAGAAGAGGGCAATAAAGCCATCTGCCCCAAAGTCATTCACTTTCTGCATGTTGTACAGTTGTAGGTAATTATGTGAAATTCTACTCATGGAAGAAGAAATTTTTCAGAGTAAGACTGGACATTGTTCTCATCCATGAATATAATAATATCTCTCCAGGAGTATTTTTATTGTTATGTTTATTTAGTAGAATAACCGTAATGTATTTTTCAGCTTGGGCCCATTCTTGTCTCTTCTTAGGTTCTTGCCTTTATTAACAGTGTCAAATTTGTGTTCCTGCATGGAGTGAGCCTTAAATCTGATATAAAAGTGGTTGGTTCCTCCTTCAACCTTCATGCTATACTGCATCAGTATGTCTTGCAAGCAGGTTATTATAAAGAAAGAAATAAGAAATTAACCCCTGTACATATGACTGTAAGGGTTAATATTCTCAATTTTATGGGATATAAAATCACTATGAATATAAAATTTGGACATCTCTGTGAGACATGTTAGCTTATATGTGAATACCCACTGAAATGTCAGCAACACCAATCTATTGCAGAAAAATTTTCACACTACCCCAGAATTGAATATAATAAAGGTTTATTTATTAGGGGATAAAGCCACAGAAATAGTAGTGATCTACAGTCCTCTGCATGCTAAGAATTGGAACCAAATCCAACAGCTAAGGGTCCCGATACATTTATGACTGTATTTATAGTACATGAGACCATGTGTAGGAGAAAGGTCCACTTGTTTGTCCCAGCCACCGAAAACTGAAAAAAAACACACAGAAATTGTATTGATTGAATCACTGCTTGGTCCATTAGCACTAGCTTCTTATTTGCTAACTCTTGCATCTTAATTTAACCAATTTCTATTAATCTGTATATCACCACGAGGTCGTGGCCTACCAGCAAAGTTCTAGCACATCTATCTCTAGTGGCAAGTCCATGTTGTCTCTCTGACTCTGACACCTTTTTCCCAACATGCCATTTAGTTTTCCCCACCTAGATCTCTTCTCCTACAGTTCTGCTATAGGCCCAAAGAGGTTCCTTTATTAACCAATGAAAGCAACACATAGAAAAAAGGACCTCCTACACCAACGATGCCCAAAGTAGGCAAGCATCTTAAAGCTATTAGCTGAAAGAATTCCCACAGCATGTCCCCCTTTTGTTTAAGTAAGAGAGTTCTAATTCTAATACAAAACAACATACAATAAGAACAAATATCAAATATAAAAATTAGAATTACAACCATCATGAACAATATCAAGCAAAAAACATGCTAAATGTTTCAATAGTCATTGTGTCCTAAAGAGTCTAAGTCTTATATTACGATTGGCTTGATTAAGTCATGAGAGGAAAGTAATTATAAATATATAGGCTTCAACCCCACCAAAACCTGAGAAGGAAAATAATATTACTTGAATAAAGAGAAAGTGCAGTAAAGTAACTTCCATAATTTGTAAGAAGTGACAGAGACAACCCAAAGTCACATTTGCAATGTTAGGACAACCAACTTTGACTAAAACCTAGAGTAACTGACAGATCATTTTCAGAGACAGAAAATTTTTAAAAACTGTTATACCCTGTCATGGAAAGGTTTGGCAGTAATTTTGCTTGTATCTTTTTTGTCTAGTCTGGACAGTATGCATTTTGTGAGTGGTCAAGGCAGAGGTAGTTCTTTGCCAAAAGACCAGTTTTGCCAAGGAGAAAACAAGTTCCAAGTGTAGTGTCTTTGGTGCCCAATATTCTATAGGAATAGATCAGTACTGCCAGGTGCAAATGTGTGTCACATCAACAGAATGTTAAGTTATTTAAATGCCTTTTAGTCTTTGAAGTGACTAAAGATTATCTATGCAGAATTCAATCTCTATTCATCTAAAGAACCTTGTGAGTCTATGTATGACAAACATGGATGACTATTGACCTATAATTCTTAATACCTATATAGCTTAAAGACTAAGGCTTCATATTAGAATATTAAACAATCTTTAAAAATGTGCAGCAAATGAGGACAATGAAGTCAAAATTTAAACAATGTATAATTATCTTGATCAGAAGTAGAAATGTATAGTACAATATGATAAATATATCCTAAAATTGCATCAATATACAAAATATCTTAAACAAAGGTAGAAACACACATGCATACAATATGACAAAATAACTTTGCATAGGTGTTAAACTATTGAACACAGAAATAGAAGCATACTCAATACAACAAATGAAGTTTTAATTTATCAATATACAAAAATCTATACAAATATAAGTTGTCTGTAAATAATAGCTCACAACTGTTGCAGTACAAAAGACTTCCACACTATCCTAGAATGGAGTATAATAAAGGTTTATTTATTAGGGGTAAATTCACAGAAAGAGTAGTGGTCCACAATCTCTGCATGCACTATGAATTAGAGACGAATTAAACAACCAAGGGTCCCACATTTTATGTCTGCATTTACAGTATATGAGAACACACCCAAAGTGGGCCAGTATCTTAAAGACTATTGGTTGGAGGAGTTCCCAAAGAACCATCCCATGAATTCAAGTCCTAGACTTAATAAAAGGGATAAGGTGAGCAGTTATTAAACATTCATCATTCTGTTCCTGGATAGGGATGTCATATGAACAGCCATGTTCAGCTCTGGCAACCCCATTTTCTTTATCATGATAGACTATGTTATTTGGAACTGCAGCCAAGGTTAACCCTCCATTCCACCAATTGATTTTGTTTGGTAGTCTCTCACATCAATGAGAAAGATAAATATTAATAAAATAAATAAATAAAATGGTACTATAAGTGTTATTATTGCTGTGATAGCTCAGTCCTGCATATTAAAATAGAGGCGATGTGGTAAATAGAAACTTTCTTTGTATTGGTAATATATAAAAGTTACCTTGAGAGAAATACCAACAGATCAAAAACTATAAAATTCATTAAATGCCACCAAAGGGGTTCCCTGTCCTCTGAAAGCAACTGTGGAGGAAAATGTTTACCTTAGGTGAAAATACCTAAACTTTAATAACTGTGGTCCACAGACTGAATATTTGATCTGGAACTGGCAACACAACTTGATGCCATTAACCATATGGTACTGGTTTTGGAGGCAATGGAGAAAGAAAAAAGGTGTTAGATATTCCAGGACAATTGAGAATCTACCTAGAAAGTCTATAAACATTGGAGAGAGCCTTTTTAAGAAAGAAGCTAAGTGTGTTGCAAGAAGCAGATCTGGACAGATGAGATTTTCACAAGCTCCAGATACTACCAAAGGAGGCAATGTTTCCCAGAATTGTATTTGGTCTTTCGTTTGGTCATGCCTTTCGTGTCCCCATTTCTTAGCAAAGGAAATGTATATTCCCTGTTACTGTATATTAGGAATATATAACTTTTTAATTTATAGCAGTTCATAGCCAAAAAAAATTGCCTTGAGTTCCAGATAAGATTTAGATTTTAGACTTTTAAGTGAATTAGAGTTTTACCGATTACAGGAACCTTTCAAGTTTTTACTGAATGCATTTGCATTATGAGATGGCCATAAAACTGATGACAAGTGGAGGAATGCTATGGATGTCAGATTAACAAGTGGTGAAATTATGATGGTTAATGATTTTAACATGATGGAATATAGAATATACTCAAATCAAACCTATGGGAATCCTATGAGAGACTACCTAGATGCTTAGATTTTGTAAATCTTTTGACATGCTTGACATGGATTATCTGACATCCAATTGTACACCATGGAATGTGATTCCATACTCACACATGCATATAATGAACACAAGTACACACACATACCTCAAAGATATTTAAAATATATTAAAGATTGTAAAGTAATCTGAGCACTAGCATACATTGCTTGTAATGAGTCTGATAAGATAAAAAGATAGATTACTGAATCTACTTTTAACAAAGCAACTACTAGTTTTAAATATTTTACATTGGACTTTTATGCATTGTATACAAATTTTGCATGTTGATATAAATTTGAGATTAATTTTGCTAAAACAGGATGTACCTACATTTCCAATCTTGTTCAAGGTGTTGTACCTATACAGTTCATTTAACAATGTAATGCAATTTTCTAGTCCTTGAAAGCTATTATTACCAGCTGTTTAGGATAATAAGAAAATGCAGGTTTGTAATTAGTCACCTAATACAATTGAACTTGTAATTACATTAGGTATGTTTTCAAGGTTAAGCAAGAATATTTTTTAAATAGACAGGATATTTGAATATTTCAGAGATTTACAAAATATTGAATTTAAGATGTTTTAATAGCATAGTTTTTTTCATTTTTTATGACAATGAGACATGGCCAATCCTGGCAGCACAGTCTACTTCAGAGAAGATGATAGATATTGAAGAAACTCCACATACAGTTTGCCTTCTTTGTGACAATTGTAAGCCACTGGGCAAGAAAGTGCCCTTGCATTGACTGCTGATAGTATATTGTCCTAATGGAACAAGCAAGACACAAAAGAGAGCGACCACCAATTCTTGTCCAGACAAGGCATGACAGTGCTTCAAAAACACTGCATCATAGAAAAGTCTGTCAGATATTCTAGGCTTGTAGACCAAACATGGATGTGCCAACATTGCAAAGGAACTTAGGGTGACTGTCTGGGCAGTCAGTTCTTTCTGTCATTTCTCACAGTTTTTGGAAATTACTAGCTTGTAGTTCCTGCTTACACAGTTAAGATTATTTCCTGGGTCTTTGAAAGAGTTGAAGACTAGATATAGTTTTCTTTTTTTTAACAGACACAGAAAGAAGTTTATGATAGAAAGTAAATTAGGTACAAGACTTTGGACTCACAAGATAGGACAGATGTAGAGTATTTTCTCTGAATTTGTCAAGTTCAAATGGACTAGACATTATGAAGTATGTAACCTTAGCATGTTATATATAGTTATTGTACTTATATAGTTTTTCTTATATTAGTTATAGCCTTCTTTTTACTTTAGATATAAGGGGAAATACAGTAGCATTTTATTTATGTTTTAATATGAAGAGTTTGCCTGAATGTCAGAGCATAAAACTAAGTCACTAGAGGCCAAGCACCTTTAATCCCAGGATTTGTGAGACAAAAGCAGATGGATCTCTGTGAGTTAAAGACCACCCTCAACGACACAAGATTAATGTAAAAAGAGGTCCAGGTGGTGTTGGCTCATACCTTTAATCTCTACACTAGGGAGTCACATGTATTTAATCCCAGCACTAGACAGGAATATAAAATGGAAGGAACAAGAGGCTGAGGGCTCAGCCTGCAGTCGTCAAGTCTTAGTAGAGGTAAGACTTTTCTAGAGGTTGTCTTTTTGCTTTTATGATTTTCAGCTTGAACTGAAATATCTGTCTCTGGATTTTTATTATTTGTGCTATGTGTGTCTTTCTTCATCTGGCCAGCTCCCAAAAAATGACATGGAGACTTATTAATTATAAAAGCTTGGCCTTTGCTTAGGATCATCCCATCAGTACATATAATTTAAATTAGTCCATTTCTATTCATCTATGTTCTGTCATATACCACCCATTTTCTGTGCTTCCTGGCATCTCTTGCACACCTAAACTCATCACTTACATATATTCCCTATAACTCTTGCATTGCTATTGCTGTTTAGCTTTTGATTGCACTAATCATAGCACTACATTTTTACAGTGCACAAATTACCCACATCTACTTTTTTAAAAATGTTTTAATTCTAACTTAGTAAAAATATATAGAAAAGGACAAATTATCAGGTAAAAATTATATTCACAATGTCCAGTCCTTTAGTACTGGTAAATTAAAAAATACTCCCATCTTCATAGTCCAAAGTTCTCTAGTTGATTTACTTTCTATCCTAAACTGTACTGCCAACCCAAAACATCTAATTAAATATGACACCATCATCACTTGCAGAATGTGACTGAAAGATACCAGTTTGTGCAAAATTGTGTAAAGAGCATTATTTGTCTTGAATAAGATGAGTGGTGATTTTGTACATTTCTTTGATTCATTTAGATTTCACTGCAACTATAAATGACTACAATCGAGTACATTGTACATTGAGTCTGGATAGGTAAATTCATTTCTCCTTGGTAAATCTAGTGGCAGTTATCATTAATAATTTTACTATGGTTGCCTATCTGTGTCATTTGACCAGGAGACTAAGGTGATGCTTTTCAACTTCAGCAGGGCTCACATTATAATATTTTAACATCCTGGAGAGAATTATGTCATGTACATTTTTCAATATGCAAAAATATGCCAACATTGTCTACTACCTATCTGATGATATTAGACCCTTTTCTGTAGTTGTAACAATGATGTCTGCAGACATTGCCATAAGCACTTTTAGGAACAAATATTCTCCCTACCTAAGATTCACTTCTGTAATTAATTTTTTTGAGACACAAAATGCCTTAGCTCAAAGATAAGAAAAGGACTACTGAATACTATCTTGAGGGTATAACACATCCATTGAAAATCTGATCAATCTCACAGACACAGTGGCTGGGTTAGGCCTGCACAGGGTAGGGTCTGTCAACAACTGATTATAAATATTGAAGTATCACATAGGATCTACCCTACCATTCCTTGCTGAACTTTTGATAACTGATAGATTCTGGGTGAAGAGACAGCCATTGACTACAATGGTGGACTAATTGGACTCCAGTGGTATATCCAAATGTGAGGTCAAATAGATAGTCTTACTTAAATCCAAAGAATATGAAACAAAGTAGAAGGCACAGGTGTGAGCAGAGAACTTGTAGAGAAGAAAAAGGATGATGGGTTGGAGGGAGATAAGAGAAAGCAAAGAATGAAATCAATCTTTATGTATTATATACTTGTATGAGATTGTCAAAGAAGAAATGTAATCAATAAAAGAATTATTTAAAAATACATGTTGAACTGGTCTGAATATGTGCATGCATGAGCACTGACATCTACTTTAGTGATCCTTTAATGTTCTTCTCTGTTTGGCACTGTTAGCAAGTTAGCACTGTTAATTCATAGATCGCAGTATTGAATAATGAAAGTTTAAACTTAGTAATTTAAAGAAAAGTTAAAATGACAAGCATACACAGTAATATTTAATTGACACTGAAAGTCAAAGATGAAATATTTAAGTAGAACAACTAAAATAGGATAAAAACAACTCTAGAAATCATGAAGCACTGTTCTATGACATGGAGAAAACAGTCACAGAATAATTTTATGCAAATTCCACATCTAAGATCTGATTCTGGGGAAGGCAGAATAGCAGACAGCTCCTGTTCCCACTGTTAGAAGTTCCACAAGCTACACAACTGTAGCAAATATGCAGAGTGCCTAGGTCAGTCCCATGCAGGCTTCCTGTTTTGGGTTCGGTCTTTACCAGCTCCTATGAGCCCATGTTAGTTGATTCTATGAATTGTTATTGTGGTGACCCCTCTGGCTCCTACAAATCTAACTCCCCCTCTTCTGCAGGATTCCCAAAACTCCACTTAATGTTTGGTCTTAGGTCTCTGTATCTGTTTCCATTGGTTGTTGAAAGACACAATTAAACTAGATACCAGTCTGGTCACAAAAGATCATCTAGGTCAATTCAGGTTATGTATCCAGTATCGCTAAGAGTCTTAACTAGGGTTATCCATGTAGATTCTGGGGAGAGTCCCTTGTTGGTTCAGGTGCTAACCTGACCCTGAAATGCCCCCCGTCTTTTCAGAACTCTCTTTCAATACTCTCCACCTCTGTCTGAGGACTTGATTGCTCATGATCCCAACTCCACCCACCCTCAGCCCACTCATAAAATCTCATCTATTTCCTCTATCTAGGGAGATCTGGGGTAACCCTATGAACCCTCCTTCTTACCTAGTCTCTGTGGGTTTGTGGACATAGTTATCCTTTGTTTTACAGCTCATATCAGCTATGTTCATAACAGATTTATTTGTACTGTCCAAAACCTGGAAACAACCTAAATGTTCCTCAACTGAGGAATGGATAAAGAAAATGTGCATTTACACCATGTGGTATTACTCAGCTGTTGAAACCAGAAAATTTGCCTTCACTCTTCTGGAAGTGGACTTCACTCGTTTGGAGTTGAGGTAATCCAGACTGGGAAAGACAAACATAGTATGCACTCTTTTCTAGGTGGTGCATTTCTTTAAGCCTAACACTGGGGAGATAGAGACAGGCAGATCTTTGTAAGTTTGAGGCTAGCCTGGTCTATAGAGTAAGTTCTAGGATAGTCTGGGCTACACAAAGATACATTTTCTCAAAAAAAAAACCTCACAAAAAACAACAAAAAAAGCTAAATAAAACAAAAGAACACCCAAATTTTTTTTAAAAAAATCATTATTTAACTTACAAGCAAAGACAGCAATCTCTGATAAATAAATCAGTTCAATTTACTGAATAAATAAGGACTTATTTGGAAAAATGAACATTCTAAAAATGATCATTTCTACTAAGCCATCTCCAAATTAAACACATGTGTAGCTGATTTGGCCCTTTACAACTGATGTATAGAGAAAAGAGGAAATTAGTTTAATTTTTAATAATTTCATTTAAAGGAGTAATACTTCCGTTGTAATTTTTAAAGTTTTATTTACATGGCATACTAAACAATCCTTTAAAGGTAAAGTATAAAATTATTTTAGTATATAAAGAGAATAACTCTTTTACCACGTTTTATATTTTAAATATATGTGAATATTAACAGTTTAATACATTTAACATTTACTTGTATTCATTATATATCAACAAAGATAGTAAAAGTCATACAAAATAAACTAGAGAAAAAATCTTTTAACAACTTCTTTAAGTAAATATGTTGATCTTCTACTAACTTTAGACATTAAAGTTATTTTATGGTTTATAGTTGTAAATATATATATATATATATATATATATATATATATATATATATATATTTGAATACTGAATGCCATAGTGCAAGTATGATTAGAGAACAAATTTTTAGAACCAGTTCTCTCCAGATTCTCACCTTCCATCTTTACATGGGTTCCAGGAATGGAATTCAGGTCATTAATTTTCCAAGGTTAATGACTCTCCTAGCTGACCCAGAAGCAGGCTGGTCCCACTGCATAGTATTTTAATAAAAAATTCCTGCTTCCTAGGCTATATCATGGATGTTAATGCACATATACAAAGTATTGAATGTGGCAATACTTAGAAAGTGGAATATGGTTTAAATTATATTTATGAAACTTTAGCTTAGTCATGAATTCGGTGCTAAATAAATTTGTGATATGTTTAGTACTAATAACGTGCAAAATTCTGAGATTTTTTACCTTACTAAGATTATTTACATGCACAAACACACATACATACACTCACACATAAAGTTTTAAGTAAACCTAAAATAATATGTTTTTTGTGGCTTTTTCAATTATCCTTAATGTTTCATCCACCTCCCTTCTTTTCCCTCAGTATTGTCTGCCTTCTCTCTTAGATAAAACCTCTTGTGTTTCCTATTTATATCTTCCATAGCACCTGTGTTCTACTAACCTTCCCTGTAGAGGTTACATCCCCAACATGGTCGCTTTTTCCTTTCTTGGGTTTCTGCAATTACTCCACATAGTATACTCACATCTAAAGATCAAGGATTGTATCCACAAATAAGAGACAAGATTTAGAATTTTTGTCTGGGTCTGATTACCTTGCTCAATATATCACTTTCCAGTTCCATCCATTTACCTGCAAATTTCATTTTTCAAAAGAGAATTACATGGTGTATATGAATCATATTAGTTTCATTATGCATTCATCAGTTAAAGGGCATTTAGATCATTTCCATTTTCTAAGTATTGTAAACAGAATAGCAGTGAACATGGCTGAGCAAATGTCTGTGGAGTAGGATATGGGATCCTTTGAACGTGTACAGCAAATCACACGGTAAATCTGTTGTCACCAGTAGATTTGTATCATTGTGAATATATTAGGAAACAAGTCACACATCAACTCAAGAACCTAAGGTACTACCTTACAAAAGTAGAGAAATCAACATCAATCTCAATCAAATCAAAATAGACACAAAAATAAAAAATACATTAGCAGTAATGACAATGAAATAAAAAAATACTTCAAAGAACACATGCATGTACTATTAATTTATATCTTGTATTATATTTAACTTGCTAAAATTTGGTTTCTGAACCCTTAAATAAGATGAAAAGTATTTGGCAAAGCTATAGGATGACCAAAAGAAAAAGCACACAAACTATTAGAATTGGAAAAGAAATCCTCATTACTAATGTCAAGGTCATTATGGAAAAACAATAAACATATGATTAGAAGTTTGATAACTTACATGAGAGGAAAAATATTACACATGCAAAAGTACTAGAGCTGAGTATAATATCTATGCAAAGAAAATTAAAACTCTTATTATAAAGAAATAAAGGGTAAATTTGAGTAGAAAGACTAAATGAGAAAGATAATGGGAAGACAGGATAAAAAGGAGTATGGGGAGATGCAACTATACTAAAAGCCTTTTGAGAAGATATATAGGCATGCGCCTCCAATATATATTATATATGAAAGGACTTAAAATGGAAGGAGTCAGCATGTAATGGAGAAAACATCATAACTAACATCTTCCGACACCAAGTAAACCTCCCATGCCAGTATCAGCTTACATTTTGTTTAGTCATTAGCCAATTGGGGACCCTTAGTTCCCCCAAACATCACAGATTATTACCAAAGCTACTGGTTACTTTCCATAACCTGATGATAAGAATTTATCATGGAATACACTACTCACTTATGTCATTGTCCATAGAGAAGATGAGCTAGTGGCCAACTGGAAGCTTCACCCCTACTGACTAACATTATGGTACTAGAAGATACTAGAATGCTACCAGAGGAGAAAAGTAGTCATCAATACTATTCACCTACAAATCTTTGATTAGAGATCAATCAATAGCTAACTGCACAAAAGATATATGGGAATAATAGTGAGACTAATGAAATGGGAGTACTAAACCACTATATTTTTTGGACTTAAGGTTGACCTCATGAAATAAAAGCTATAACTGACACAGATAAAGTGTCCAGCAATCTGAAACTACATCAGTCATGGGTTCAAAGGAAAGGAAACTACTACTATTATTATGCTAAAGGAACAGAGCAACAAAATAATTACTACTGTCATACTACTATACCCATAGAATAGAGCATCACTCAACCCACATCAGAGGAAAATATGTAGAGAATGAGACACTGTAGAGCACTCATCCCTAAATGAGATATCTTGATCAAGCATTCCACTCAACACTTGGGTTTTTATTTTGAAGAGGAAGGGAAAGATTCTTGACCTAGAGGTGGTGAAGCAGCACCATCCTGACACAACAGAAATGTTGCACATATGAATTCAGAAACTATAACATCACACAATGCCTGCACGGTTTCAAACCAAACAAAATCCAAATACAAAGGAATAGATACAAATTCCCACCTCTAGCAAAAAAGCTATTTACAGTTGTTATCTGCTGGGGCAAGGAAAATCTGTTTTCTCTAATGGAGTGTCGTTGTAAGTATTAACCACATTCTTTCAGGGAAGGCCTTATGCTTAGGAATAGCTTAACACAAATAGGTTAACACAATGTGTAAACAAAGAGTTTAACACAAAATGAACTCCATGTTTTTTTGAAGAAAAACATTTTATTTTGTGAATTCTCAAATATTTTACCACATCACAACGCTAAAATCAACAGCCTTCAAAATACAGGAATTTCTACGTTATGTGATTTCTTCAACAAATTCTAAGGGAAAGTAAGAAAGGAAGTAGTTCCAACAAATTTCCTTTTTTGGAAAAAAAGGAAAGTTATCAACCTTAACAGCAGCCACTAGTGTGTGTGATCTGCCCTGTCACCTGGGTACACTGTCCCTTTAAGAGACAAGCTTTGCCCACTCCCAGTCTCTCCCTTCCCTGCCTGCAAACTGGTCTCCATCCTCTCTTTCTTTTTTCCCTCTCTTTCTGTCCATTCTTCTGGAGAGGCAGCCTCTGCCTCCCTCCTTCTCCCTTCGCGTTTCTCTCTCTCTGTCCCCCTTTTTCTCTCCCCCATACCACCCTACCCTCCCAATACCCACTAAATAAACTCTCTATACCGAAGCTCTCTCCTCATGATGTATCTGTCTACTTTTCACTACTGCCCATCTCTTTAATTGTCCTGTTGGGATTCTTGGCTGAGCCTATCATGTTGAAGCTGTGTGAGGCAGGTAAGGCTCTTGCTCTAAAACTACCATTATATTAACAGAATGGGGGGTCCATATTACACTGTGAGATACAGAAAAAGAAAACATTTAATAAAATATGACAATTATATATAATTAAAAACTGAATCAACAAACTCAGAATAAAGGAAACATATGTATTCTGATAAAGGGTTTCTGCAAAATGCCTACAGTTAGCATCATTCGTAATGATAAAATTCTCAGTGAAGTTGGAATGAGACCAGGAAGTCTATTTGAACAGTTCTATTCAACACTACACTAAGAGCTCTAGGCAGTTTGTTAGTAAACTTTGTTTCTTCCAATCTGATAGGTGAGAAATGGTTTCTCAGTGTAACTTTAATTTGCTTCAATTTATTTTAGTATTCTTGTCATGTTGGGACTGTCCTTTTGTTTTGTTTTGTTGTCAGTTTTTGTATTTGTTGGGGAGAGAAAACATGAAGAACATACAATTGGGTGGGCGAGGATCTTAGAGGAGTTGAAGGAGGGAAATAAATAGAAATAAAATATATTGTATGAAAGCTTTATTTATTTATTTATTTATTAAAATTTCTACCACCTCCCCTCCTCCCATTTCTCTCCCACTTCCCCCACTCCCCCTCCCTCTCCAGTCCTAAGAGCAGTCAGGGTTCCCTGCCCTGTGGGAAGTCCAAGGTCCTCTCCCCTCCATCCAGGTCTAGGAAGGTATGCATTCAAACAGACTAGGATCCCACAAAGCCAGTCCATGCAGTAGAATCAAAACCCAGTGTTATTGTCCTTGGCTTCTCAGTTAGCCCTCATTGTCAGCCACATTCAGAGAGTCTGGTTTGATCACATGCTCCATCAGTCCCAATACCACCGTCTCAGTGGGAGGACGCACCCCTCTCGGTCCTGACTTCCTTGCTCATGTTCTCCCTCCTTCTGCTCCTCATTTGGACCTTGGGGGCTCAGACCAGTGCTCGAATGTATGTCTCTGTCTCTATCTCCATCCATCGCCGGAATGTTAAAAGAAAAAGGAAATCAAAGATTATCTGATGGCTAATCATTGTCAACAGTTTTCTGAGTACAACAGGGCAGTTGAACATAGGAACCCATAGTAGTGATAACAGTATACATAAGACTAAAGAAGCCTCAAGCCAGATAAAATTTCAGCATGGAGGTGGCTATGTGGTCATGAAGTTCCACTCCTAAAGAAGAGGTATTGTTTTTGTTAGTGCAAGGAAGTGAACATTCAACTTTCTTTAGGATTATGTCCCCAAGAAGGTAAACCATGCTCCAGTACATGGACAATCCCCCAAGAGAATATGGGCGGCCCACGGAGGACTTGATTGATTCAATAAATAAGGACACAAAGTTGAGTGCATATATATGGAATGGAGAGATGTTCTGGGAGGAAATGGGTAAATGCAATACATGAATTTATGAACATGAATTCAAAAAACAACAAAAGACTTATTCCCAGAAATTAGTGAAGAGCATAGTGAATATTTTTTGAATAAGCCAGCAAATATTTGGAAAAAATACTCTCTATCACTCCAAACCTCACTCGTGTATTTAACCAATACCACTGAGACAATTTTCATGAGAAATCATTTTAGGCACACAGTGTTTTGTTTCATACTTTTCTAAAATATATTATTTCAAGAAAGTTCTGGGAATTTTGTCTCCCCTTTTCTTACATGTTGTTTCTGCTTCTTTTTACTGGTCAGTGATGTTTCAGATATATATTAAATTTGACTTACACAATAACAGGAAAGAATTTAAGAAGTTATTAAAACATAACCTGGGAATATTTAACCTAAAATATATATTACTATTTCTACTGTGCAATGTGATGCTTAGCACAGTGTCTACAATTCTTCTTGACAGCAATCATCTGTATCTAAAACTCTGTTCAGTCCAATGAGCATTCATTGCTGGCATATGTTCCCCATTCATGCCACCTGCCTGTCCCTTGCAATTGACTTTCTAACCCCATCTGTAGGTCATTTTGGCAATTTCAGTTTTACTTTTTGGAGCTACATTTTGAGAATATAGAAATAAATTTGAAGAATAAAGAACAATACAGCAATGCCATATGACTATTTAAGAGAGAAACTGACTACCAGTAAGTATATCCTGTTTGAATACAAAAGGCGCTGTAGGAAGGCATTTAACATGGAGTGCAAATTGACATTGTGATAAATTCTGTGTAGTTTTTCCACCATGGTCTGTATAGTTTTTCCACCACAGAGATGCTGAAATGTTTATATCTGCAGTATTTGAGCTCTAGGGATGCTAGGTAAAGAATAAAACAGATATTTGATACATTTATCATAGTATGGAATGTCTCCTGAATCATCTTCATCTTTATGCATATCATTTGAAGGATATGTTCATTTTGCATCACATGTGTGTGAGCATTCTGAAACATATTTCAATTACAGATTTGCTGTATTTTGTAGATTTAGTTAATTTAGTGGTAAGAGAGCTGTTATGTAGACCTCGTCAATAATTACACAGAAGGGTTTGTTAGACTAACAGATGCTGTAACAGTATAAACAAAATGTTTTGTTTAGAGTTCTGTTTAACTTTACATATTTAATTTTAATAATATTTTAGTTGAGTTATCATCATTTATAGCACTGCAAAATTAGTATAAAACACACACAGCATGAAATTTTTATAATTATAAATGTATAGTGTTTGAGGGGCACAGCTACCCGTGAATTGATGAGCTATAGGACAGAAAATGCTCTAAAATTAGAGTTGGGTCTAAATTTCCAGAAAATAAGAAAGGCAATTAGGTGCTGAACGACAAACTTAATGAAGATACATCTCTTTTGATAAAGCAAAATTGTTAGGATCCACATTATTAAAGCAACACATTTTATTTTAAATGATATTGCTTTTCAGATTGATTGTACAGGCTATTTTTTTTCAAGATTATAATAAGCACTCCTGCCCTGTCTTGGAAGCTATTGAACATCTTCGAAGCACTTTCACCTGGGTTATGGCCTTCTATCAGAATTACTGAAAAGGTCATTCTCTCAAGCTACTTGTGTTTCAAATTTATTGTTTACACTCCTGGTCCGAACTGCATGTAAAACCTACACATCCTTAGACACTAACTAGAAATAATGGACCATTTAGTGAAAGTCTCCTGAAATAGAAGTCTATAAATACGTCCTGTGAGCTATATTTGTCCCTAAACCTTTTACCTTGTATGCCTATAGTTTCTCAAAGTGATTTAACTTTCTGATTAAAAGAGTGATGTCATGAAACTGTCAATATTCCAGTAATTGCAGATTTCTCAAAATATCAGACTTCATTTAACAATAGAATAACTTATTGTGTGTGTTTGTCTCTGTGTGTGTGTGTGTGTGTGTGTGTGTGTGTGTTACACAATGCATGTGGAGGTTCAGAGGACAACTCTTAAGAGTTGGTTCTCTCTTCTGCCATATAGGTTCCTTGGGATCAAATTCAGGCTTGGTGGATCTATCAACTCAGCTATTTCAACAGCTCAGTGCATTAGATTTGATCTTCCTTCAAAACAATATGAATGTTAGAAACTACCTTCATATAATTTTCTCAGATCATGTAACTGACATCTCAGTGTTACTTCATTGTTAGACTCAGTCCTACTGAACGAGCTCCATTATTCCTTTCTGTTGACTGTCTTCCCATCCTAGTGTTCATTTCTTCTTGTAGTTTTCCTGTTGGGTACAGATGATAATGAAATTAGTTACTCCTCTCCTCACTGTGGCAGATTATCTGGACAAAACAGCTTAAAGGAGAAATGTCTAAAAGATGGTACCCAGCTTTAGGAGATGCCATTCATTGTGGTAAGCAACATCTGCATCTTAGGAATCATTAAAAATGTAAACCCCATAAGACACTAATGTCCACCAAATCAATCTTTCCAGAAGGATGTTCAAGGACTTTGTGCAAATGCTGCTCTAAGTCACTACATTCAGAGCATAAACATGCAATACTTCAGGCAAAAGAATGACACCTTTGCTTTTTTTCTGCTATTCAGCATCTTTCCCCAAACCTGTGCAAAGACATTAGGAACATTTCTAGGACTGATATGTCATGGTGCCTCTCACTGGAAGCTTCATCCGACTTTATTCCACCAAAGAACCTTTTCCAAAATAGTGTTCTAAACGGCAGATAACTGATAGAGCCATTTTTATATTGATGATTATTACCTGAGTTATACAATTTGGTGACTGAAATTTGCAAATGATTGCTAATACAGATATAACATATTAGTAAGGAGTAGCGCTTATTATTTGTGATAGTTTATTGAAGGTAAGCGAGACAAACAACATATTTTTCATTCCCACCTTAAGTCCATGCTGCTAAATTTTACTTACCTAATTCACAATGATATCCAAGCCTAACCTTAAACTTGCTAACTTGCTCTCTCTCACTCTCTCTCACATTCACTCTGTGTGAAAATGTGCCCATGTGCCCTCATGTGTGCAATGATGTTTTCCACAAAGCTCTCTTTTCCTAAGTTCTATATTAGGGGTAGGAAAATGTGTCACCACATTCTCCTAAACACACTCTCCACGTGGTCCTGACAGTCTGACCAAGGTCTTTGGAACCACATTAAAAGTACTTGCACCTATTATCCTCGTACTCCTGCAGGGAGACAACTGTCCAACATAATAGAACATAGGTCAAATGAGTTTGGACTGTGTGCTATGCAGAGGTAGAGAAAAGAGAGACTCTGTCTCAAGAAGATGTGAGGCAAGAACTTCACAAGAACTCTCACATTCTGAAGGAAGTCGTGACACAAACTCAGTCTCCATTCCTATGCACAGAGTAAATCAATTAAAAAAAGTCTCATCTGACATTTCATTATATGAAACAGTCATAAGAAAGATTAATGATTATAATATGAAGGGCGCTTAGCATTGAGTTCCTTCTTTTTTGACTGAAATAAGCTTGCTTGTATAAAGAAAATAAAATAATTTTTCTTCTAGATAAATTTAAAACTGCTGACATATTCTTATCATCAGAAAATTGGAATAGTGATTTAATCATTGAAACTGAACTAATTTTTCATAAATAATGAAAGAAAGAATTTATCAAAACTAGCATTTTAGGAACAGTTCTACACAGTTAGTATGAGTTCTTGAGACTTACAAAAATACACCAAAGTAATTATTACTCCTGTATGATTAATTTTGCTGAAGTCATACAAATTCTATCAAGTACAGGAGTTTGTAGGCCAATGATAATCTTTTTACTAAGATTACATTTTAAGCATTTTTTTCTTTTTTTTAGGATTGTTTTCTGGTGGTTTACCCAATAATGACATTGAAGTATTTTTTACTGTTGTTGGTGCATAGTATGTTGAAGTCGAGAGGACAACTCAGTGGAATTACAGGGAGTCATTTTGAATTATTTCTATAATTCCATTTTCCTACTTATAAGATGGCACACAATCTGCACTTTGCATTAACATTTCCAGAATAAAATACTTTTGTAAGCAAAAAGAATATTTGTCACACACACAAAAAAAAATTCTTTTGAGATTTTTTCCTTTCCAGCTATTTAAGTTTTCATATTTCATACTAGTAACAATATTAAAGTGTTAAACGTCTCAATGGTATTTTAATGCAATTTAATGTGAAAGACATAAATTAATATTGTATGCCCCATAGAATTATTGTCACCTTTTTGTGATTATATCCTGCATATATTTATTAATAATCTTAGATAAATGTGAAATCTTGAGGGATCACTGAAGCATGAACTGTGTTTAGAATTGAAGCCATGAAGTCATATCTGCTATTGTGCCCCATAGCTTTCCTATACTGAATTCTTGGAATCCTATTCTCTTTGGATGTATATCTTGCCCAACCTAGATGTAGTAAGGAGGGCTTTGGACTTTCTGCAGGGCGGGATGCATTGCCCTCTCTTAGGATTGGAGGGGTGTGGGGTTGGAGGTTGGGTAAAGGGAGTGGGAGGGGACTGGGAAGAGGGAAAGTAGTGGAAATTAGGATTGGTATTTTTTTAAGTAATGAAAAAGAGAAAGAAAGAAAGAAAGAAAGAAAGAAAGAAAGAAAGAAAGAAAGAAAGAAAGAAAAGAAGAAGAAAAGAAAAGAAAAGAAAAGAAAAGAAAAGAAAAGAAAAGAAAAGAAAAGAAAAGAAAAGAAATCCAGGCAGTGGAGGCACATGCCTTTAACCCCAGCACTCAGGAGGCAGAGACAGGTGAATGTCTGTGAGTTCAAAGCCAGTCTGGTCTACAGAGATTGTCACCTTCTTAACTTGAGAATTATTTATAGTGCTGGACAGTGGTGGTGCAAAACTTTAATCCCAGCTCTTAGGAGGAAGAGGTAGATGAATCTCAATGAATTCAAGGCCAGACTGGTCTACAAAGTGAGTTCCAAGACACCTAGAACTGTCATTCAGAAAAACCCTTTTCTCAAACGACCAAAACATTAATATTTATTATTTGTTAAACTTGCACATATTTAAGAATAAAGAAGAGTGATTTTTTATTTAAGTTATTTGTTGAGTGGTCCGCATACTTTATGTGAGAAATAAGTTGTAAAATATGTTGTGGTACCTTTCAAATACTAAATGATTAATTAGCATTTAGTTATTAAATGCCAGAGACATATATTTTTGAAAGCTACTTCAATGTGCAACTCAGTGTTCATATTTCTAGGTTCTTAAATTTTCAAATTATTTTTTCCTATACATAAGGCTTACTGAGGTAAATATGTACCTGTATGAGTCCTTCAAAAAATGGGACTAGACATGAAATGGCAAATTATTATTTTATTGTCAAACATTATACAGTCTACAAGTACATTCCATTCTTTTTTAAAAGGTATGTTTTATTTTTGCACATGTGTCTGTATCTTTGTATGAGAATGTCAAAATGTGTAAGGTTACTATTGAAGCCAGAGTCATTGAATTACCCAGAGCTGGATTTACAGATAGCTGTAAAGTGCCCGGTATGGATGCAGGAAACTGAACTTGGGTTTCTTGGAAGAGCAATAAGCACTCTATGTTTCTAAATCATCACTCCTGACACCAACAAAATCTATTCTTCAAAACAGAGTCTGAACTTTTATTCAGCTGAGATGTTTATTATTCATTTACTTATTTATTGATGTTGAAATCTTTTTCCTTGATGTAAGTCTGTATAAGTTTTGTGCCTCATCTTGGTTAACTTTTAGGTAATATATTCATCCATTTATTTCAGATTTTTCCAATCTTAGTGAACTACATATTTAGTTTATGTTCTAAAATCTTTTCTGAATTTCTTCATATCTATTGTAATACACCCTCTCTAGTCTTTAAAACACTTAATTTGTTACTTTGTAACAAATTAGTTTTGTTAGTTTGGTAAAACTGTTAGTTTGGTAAAATGATTAGCATTATTTTATTTTTAAAAGAATAAACACTTTGTATACTGCTTCTTTATATTATTTTATTCATTTCCATTTTGTTAATTTCTGACCTGATCAAGTAGTTTTTTCTTGTTTTTCTAAACCCCTAAGGTACACTGTCACTAAGCTATGCGTAATGCTATCTGTGTGATTTGCGTGTATATATGTTCATGTGTATGCACATGTATATATGAGTGCTAAAACATGCTCATGTGGGAACTAAAGGTTTACATTGAATGTCATCTTCAATGAATTTTCACCTTTTTTTTTGAGTGAGCTTCTAACTGAAATTTATGCTTCCAGATGCATAGAGACTGGCTGGGTTGCAAATCTGAGGAGTCACACTGTCTGTTCCTCCTCAGCCCTGGACTGTAGGCATGTGTCAATGTACCTGGCTTTTACACATGAGTGGTAGCAAGCCACAATCAGATCCTCACTATTGAATGACAAACATTTTACTTAATGAACCAACTGCACAGCCACGTCACTGAATTTTTAATGGAGGCTGGTATTTATAGGCTTCTCTTTTAGGACACTCTTCATTGTATCAGATAGATTCAAATGCATTCTCATTCAATTGTTCTTTTAAATATCTCCAATGACTTATTTGCTGTTTAATATTGTATTGTTCAGGGTACATAAATTTCTGCATCTTCTGTAGTTTCTCTTTCTGCTGAATTCTTCGTAACACTATTGTCAGAGTATACAACTTAGATTTTTAATAATATTAATTATTTAAGAACTTCATATGATGTATTTTAATAGTTTTAACTTTTCTCAGGTTGAACTTCACTATTCTATTCACCCTCTTTTGATTTCTTTCTTAAATAAATAAAGATCAAACATAATATGCGCCACCCAACTACTCTTGGGTGTTGCTGATGTCCTGTAGTGGGTCAGTCTACTAGGGGTCAGGTTATAGCTTTTTTTCACTTGTTAAAATTGATTTGTGTTCTGTTATATGATGTTTTATAGAAGGTTCAATGGGCCTATGAGAAAAGCTTTTTAGTTGATTTTTATTGATCTCTACATTTTTCTCTGCTCCCCTCCCTGCCTCTCTCCTTCCCTTCAACCGTCCCCCAAAGTCCCCCAAATCTCCTGAGTAAATTGAGAACATGAGAAAGTATTTTTACTATGCAATTAAGTGTTCTGTAGATGTCTGCTAAATTTTGCTTGTCCTGTTATGTCATTTCACCTACATACTTCTCTATATTTTGTCAGAACTACCTGTCTATTTGTAAGAGAAGGGTTTAGAAGTCAGCCACTATCAGTTCTACAGGTATAACCTGTGTTTCTACATCTAGCATTATTTTTGATATGCATACATTCGATGAAGTTAAAGATTTCAGTATCATCTGTTGATAGAATATTACCTTATCTGAATGAAGTGACCTTTTTTTCTATTTTATAATTTTGGCTTAATGTATTTTTGTCAGATAGCACAATTACACTTTATTTTTTCCTACTTTTGTTTGCTTGGGATGTCTTAATTCTACTTTGATCCTGCGGTTGTGTATGTCTTGATGATATGGTATGAATCTTGAAAGGAACACATAAGTGTGGCTTGATTTTGAATCTTATTTTCTAGTGTATTCCTTTGATGAGGGAGTTGAGAACATTGATATTCAGAATTTCTTGAAATTAGTCTACTAAATTCTTTCTTTTTTTCTATTGTAGTATAGTTTATTTTGCCAGTAATCTCATGAATATGTTCATCTGTTTCTTGGTCTAAAACAGTTAAATATCCACATAGAAAGAGTACGAGCGCAGTAGTTGCTAATTCCTTTTGTTTCTCCTGTTTTATAATTATTGGAATAATTTTTTTAGTTGTAATTGCTAGTTTTTTTTATATAACAGTTAGGGTTAGCAATATCTTTTAGAGCTGGAGATAATGATGTTAAAAGCCCTCTATTGTTGTCCTAAAAGGCTTGTCTTTACATATGACTTGGTATTTTTTTTAACTTATATCAATCTGTTATTTATTATAATATAACACAGGGAGATTCTTTTCTTTTGTCTGTCTCTAGATGGGTATTTATTTACCTAGATTTGGGAAATTATCTGCTATAATTCTATGAAAGTATTTTCTATATCTTTTTCTTATAATTCTTATTATTTTATGCCTATGATATGAAGATTGGAATTGTTACACTATTTTATGGATTTCAAATGTTCTATTCATGTATTGTTCATTTATCCTTACATTTAGCTAAATCTCCGGAGTCCTTTTCATTGCTTTTGAGGCCTTATTGTGTTATTACCTTGATCAATACTTTCTTTGAGATTTTCTATAGAGTTTTTTATTTCACTCATTAAATTGTTCATTTTTAGTATATCATTTTGAATTTTTAAAGTATTTGTCTCTTTACTAAAGTCTACTTCCAAGTCTTATATTTATTTACTTATTTCTTCTTATTTATTTATTTATTATGTATACAATATTCTTTCTGTGTGTATGTCTGAAGGCCAGAAGAGGGCACCAGACCTCATTACAGATGGTTGTGAGCCACCATGTGGTTGATGGGAATTGAACTCAAGACCTTTGGAAGAGCAGGCAATGCTCTTAACCGCTGAGCCATCTCTCCAGGCCTATTTTATTCAACTAATTTGGAAGCTATTTAGTAGTTTATTTTTTGTCTTTGGTTTCTTGGAAAATACTTCCCCCATTCACATGTATAGTCCAAATGCCCTGAGTTTTTGCCTTCCTTGCTATGCATCTCAGTCAGAGATTACTGTCCACCTGATTCCAGTTTTTCTGAACAGGTGTCTGCCCTTGCTTTGTCCTGGCTATCCTATTTGGCTCAGTCTCTATTCCTTGAAGATTCAAGCAATGAATTTTCTATAATCATCTTTTAATATTCCATAAGTAAAATGTGGTTTAAAAGTTTATAAGAAGGTAATATGCAGTGCTTCAAATACTGAAAAGGTACCTTTTCTTGTAGTAAGATTGGGATAGATTTTAACTTTTCTGATCAATTTTTATATAAATGTAAAAGATCAAAATGTTTAAGCTTACTTTGGTAGCTCTCGAAAATAGTTCTGTGAAGTGATGTTTTGGTTTTAAGTAAATATTTAGTAAGAAAAACTCAAGCTATTGATGCATTTTGAAAGGTAAATCCTCAAGTCCACATTTATGAGTAATGCCAGAATTAAATCTGTACCCGTGTGAAATAATGTTTTCTGGGCTAATTTTGGTGATACATACAGTTATGTTCAAACTGTTGTCTTACAACCAGTGTCTGCTGTAGCTACTAAGTTCTATGCTTATTCTTTCTCGCAGTTATGGGTATCATAATGACAGTGTTTAATATTCTGAACATTACATGTAGCAGACTTATTTATTTTATCAAAAGATTGGAAGTGACACTCAACATAATTTACCATTAAAAAATTAAAAATTAAAGTCACAATGAAGTGCTATTGCACAGCTAAAATGATGTTCAAAACCTCCAACTTCAAAGATATGGGAAGAGTGCAGGATAAGATTTCCGAGGGATAAAGGTTAAGGCATCTTATTTGGAAAGCAGTTTAACAGTTTTCAACATAGATTACCACAAGCTTACATCCTAATAGCTCCATGTCTTAGTTGCTATGTTTTTCTATTATTGTGAAGAGGTACTATGACCAAAGCAACTCTTATAAATGAAAACATTTAATTGAGAGCTTGCTTATTGCTTGAGATATTATTTCATAATAATTGATTATATTATAATGGGAAACAGATAATATGGCAATGGAACAACAGCTAAGAACTTTATATCCTGATCCATAGGCTGCAGACAGAGAAGAAAGTCACTGGTTTTGGCTATCATGACATTTTGAAACTTCAAAACTTACTCCAGCTGACACACCTCCTTCAACAAGACAGATGTATTCCCAACGAGGCCACACCTTCTAATTCTTACTAAGCAGTTTCACTAATTAGTGACTAAGTATCAAACTATTTGAACCTATGGGGGCATTTTCATTTAAACTACCACACTCTACTTGAAGAGAAATTGTAATTTATAACATAAAAAAATCATCATGAGAAGATTCATTCATATTCTCCAAATAAGACCAAATTCATATTTCCATGAACTGATGAATAAGCAAACAACATTTTGTCCAAGATGAAATATTGTTCCTCTTTTAGGAGAATGATGTACATTGAAACAACATATGCTATGAACAAAGTTGAGAAAAGTACTTGCTTTCTCATACTTAAAAAAATTCCAGATAGAGACAGGAGAGATTTCTAACACAAAATCATATAAGATTCAGTATGCAATCAAGGGAGCACACATTGTCTTTCTTTCCTGCTATGCATTCCATGGCTTTTGTTTCTTTATTGTAAGTGCTACAATTCCAACCCTTACCCCTTCATTCTAGGTCAAAAAAAAGAGAGGGGAAGGAATTATTTTTGGGTGCCCCCAGCTCTACCTTTGGCAGAGATTGAACCTCAGCCAATGCTAGGCAAGCACTAAATCTCTAAGCAGTAACCCTCAAGTCTCTTTTTAGGCTTTGAGGCATGATCTCACAAAAATTGCATAAAATAGACTTGAGATCATTTTGTAGCACCCCTATGCTTTGAACTTGTCACCTTTATTCTTCAAATTCCGGAGTATCTGGGATCACATGCCTTTGCCATTTCCTTTCTCTCTCTAAGCATTTTTTGTTGTTGTTGTCTACTTTACATGTCACAAAATTGAGCAAATCTAATAACAGTATTTAGTATCTTTAGTGGAATGTTCATATATATCATTCATCTTTATTATTATACACATTAGAACATTTGCTTCACACTAGGGAGAATTCTCATACCCTTTTCAGTAAACCTTTCCCAGCAACTATAATGTCAGGGAGTTAGTAACACTCTGAATCAGATTTACCTTTTCTGGACATTTCCTGAACACAGAATTGTACAGAATGGAGTCTATTGTTTCGGCCTTTTTAACTTATCATAATGTTTGTGTTTATCTTTTTTGTAACATACAGCAAAAAGACACAGACAAGATTCAGAAGTCCATTTCAAGGTCAATAGAAACCTGAGGGACAGAATGATTAAGGCCACAGGGTAGAGTGAACAACAGAGGAAAGTGGGGCACTGAGAATGGCAGGGTGCTGATAAAGACAGACAGAGGCGGCAAATTGATTGAATTCTGAGCTCTCCCAGAGATTTGTTATTGTATAGAATAAGTACTCCTTGTCGCAAAGGAAGCTACATAAAAGCACACCACCGTGTACTATGGAAATCCTGAGTCTTCCTGGTATGACTGAATTAGTACAAAGTGGGTTTATTCACATACAAACAACCTGAGGAGAGACCTGGATAGCAGTCTTTTATCCTTCAATTTCATAGCTTAAAATATTTTGGTAAATACAGTCTCTCAATATAGGAGCACCTTGAAATGCAAAATTAGTCCTTCAGATATGCTAAAAGATATTAAAATTGCCCAGGTATCCAAAGATGTAATTGATGGTCAGAATTATTATATATCTGAAAATATTTCATAGTTCCTGATGATGAATAAAGAAGTCTAATCCAGTGTAAGAGTATTATAGCATTTTGCTGTGACAGACTATTTTAAAGCAGAAAAATTATTGAGAAGTGATCAGAAAAGAGAAAGAAATTGTATAAGAAGGTCCTAAATCAGAGCTCTGTCACCACTGTGATTGCTAACTCCTTTTGTTTTATTGATGGTGGTGATAGTGTGTGTGTGCTTCTTTTCTTTGGGTTTTGCTGATTGAGACTATCTCCTGCCTTATTTTTATGGATGTTGCTAACTTTTTAGGGTCAAAATTGTGGAAAATGGTGTTTAAGTTTGATTTTGTCATGAAACATGTTTCCTCCATCTATGGTGATTGAAAGTTTTTCTGTATATAGTAGTCTGGGTTGGCATCTGAGGTCTCTTAGAGTCTGTAAGACATCAATCCAGGCCCCTCTGGCTTTTAGGCATTCTGATGAGAAGTTGGCACCTTTTCACTCATAGTTTTAATATTCTTTCTTTGTTTCATATGTCTAGTGTTTTAGTGTTTTGGGTATTATGTGGAATAGGGATTTTCTTTTCTCATCTTATTGATTTGGTGGTCTGTAAGCTTCACATTATTGACATTGCATTCTCTAAGTTTGGAATATTTTTTTCTTTGATTTTGTTAATTGTATTCTCTGGTTTTTTCTCTGGGATTCTTCTCCTTCCTTTGTTCTTGTTATTCTTATGTTCCATAGTGTTCCAGACTTCACAAAGTTTTGTATTGGGAGTTTAACAAATTTAAACATTTTCTTTGATCATTGAATCTATTTTTTTCTATCACATCTTCAGTACCTGAGATTCGCTCTTCCATCTCTAGAATTTTTTTGCATTTAAAGTTCCTGTTCATCTACCTAGGTTTTCCATTTCAAGAATTCCTCCACTTTTATTTCCTTTACAATTTCTATTTTAATTTTCTGGTGTTGAATTGTTTTCTTCACCTGTTTGTTTGATTTTTTTTCTTGGTTTTCTTAGCATTCTTTAAGGATTTTATTGATTTCCTGCAATTTTTTGGTTGTCTTTTTCTCAACTTGTTGACTGAGGTTTCTGTCCTGCCCAGTTCCTGCAGTCATTAAGTCCCAAAGAAATCACAGAGGTCTACACTAGTTATAAAGTAATTGGCCCATTAGCTCAGGCTTCTAATAAACACTTACAACTTATATTAGCCAATTATTATTGTCTATGTTAGCCATGTGGCTCAATACCTTTTTTTGGCGAGACAGTTACATCTTGCTTGCTCTCTGTCTAGATCACAACTACAAACTGCAGAATTCTCTTCCCAGAATTCTCCTGTTCTCATTGCCCCTCCTCTACTTCCTGCGTGGTCACTCTGTCTATACTTCCTGCCTGGCTACTAGCCAATCAGCATTTTATGAAGCAAGTATAAGAAACAAATGTTTAGAGGGTAAACCCATTGTCCTGCAGCAATCTCCCCCCCCCTTTTCTTTAAAGAAAAAGAACTCTGAATCTAATATCCTTTGTTTAGCTTTTCTCCTGACCATTATCCATAACAACTTGTAACCAACATTTTAAACAAAGGAAAATATCCATTGTCCATTTTGGGGGGAATGTAGTCGAAGTTTTTCAGGCTACTTCCTGCTGGATTGGGGTGCTGATAATCTTATGATAAAGTTGTGACTGGAATATCCTGTGAGGCTTGATCATCTCTGCCAGCAGTCTTGAAGCTATTCTGGATGTAGAACTCATACATCTGGGCTATCCACTCCTCTCGAAGATTTCTCAGGGGTCTTCTTTTATCAAATTTTATTTTTCTTAGCCCAGAATAAATCCATAGCCTTTCATTTCTTGTGGAAACAAAAGCAAAACTTCTCAAAAGTAACATACCTTTTGACTTCAATTTTGTTTATGTTGTATAATCCAGCAGCATTTATATTCAAATGTCTTTTAGCAGCTTTTGTTTCTTCCTCAACTGTCAAGCAGTTCAAAGATAGCATAATATAATATACACTATCCATATTCTCTGTGTGTTTTCCATCTTTATGTGGCTTTACTTTAAATTCTATTTCTTTTATTTTCACTTTTTGAGACAAGGTTTCTCTGAGTATGTTTGGCTATCCTGGAATTCACTTTGTAGACCAGGTTGTTCTTGAACCCACAGAAATCTGCCTGCCTCTCCCTCCCAAGTGTTGGGATTAAAGCTGTGTGTCATCACACCTTGAACTCACAAAGATTCATCTGCCTCTGTCTACCTAAATTCTGCCCTGCTATAGGTCCAAAGCAGTTTTTTATTCATTAACCAATAAAAAACAACACACAGACAGAAGGACCTCCCATACCATCTGTAGTTCCTGTTCACCTACCCCAGGTTTTCCATTTCCAGAATTCTTTCACTTTTTGTTTTCTTGATTATTTCTATTTTAATTTTCAGTTGTTGAATTATTTTCTTCACCTGTTTGTTTGTTTATTTCTTGGTTTTCTTGGCATTCTTTAAGGATTTAATTGATTTCCTGCAATTTTTGATTGTTTTCCTCAATTTCTTTATAGGAGTTTTTCATTTCTTCTTTAGGGACTTCTATCATTTTTATAAAGTTTTTTTCAAGAACATTGTTTTTTCCTTTGGTTGCCTTGGGATATTCAAGTATTGCTGTTGTAGGACATCTGGGGATTCATGGAGTCTACTGCTCTAGTTAGTATTCTCATTGAACTTTCTTGGACTTCCAGATCATAAACAATGATATACAGACTTTTTATTAATCACAAAAGCTTAGCTATTAGCTTAAGTTTGTCCCACTAGCTCTTATAACTTAAATTATTTTATAAATTCAATTTCTAAATTAAATTAATCTTATAACTTAAATTAATCTACTTTTTTATCAATCTCCATTCTATCACATGGCTTGGTTACATCTACTGTGTACTATATGTCTGATTTCTTCAGTCTCTCCCTGGAATCTAGCATCACAATTCTCTTCTTTCAAGAAATCTCTTTTTTCCTCAGAAACATCACATATCACCTGCCTAGTCTTTCAGCAGTTTATTACACCAATCACAGAAACACATCTTCACACAATATACAAATATCCCACAAAACTTCTTTCTTTTTTGTAAAAAAAACAAAGTTTTAACTCTAATATATAGTTACTATATATATTATGTATTAATATTTTATATATATATATGTATGTATGTATACTGTTTTGGGATTTCCCTCTGTATGCTGCAAATACCATTGGTTAATAAAGAAGCTGTTTTGGACCTGTGATAGGGTAGAACAGAGCTAGACAGGGAAAACTAAACTGAATTCTGGGAGAAAGAAAGCAGACTGAGAAAGAAGCCATGGAGCTGCCGCTGGAGACAGACACACCAGAATCTTGCCAGTAGGTCACAAGCCTCATGGTAAAATATAAAATAATGGAATGGGTTAAATTAGGATGTAAAAACTAGCTTATAGAAGTTAGAGCTAATAAGCCCAGCAGTAATTTAATTAATACAGTTTCTATGTGGTTATTTAGGGAGTCTGGGTGGCCTGGAAATGAACAAGTGGCCTTCTTACAACAATAAACTATATATATATATATATATATATATATATATATATATATATACACACACACACACACACATATATATATATTGAGATCCATAAGCTATTTGGTACTAAAACCTGCTAAGAAATGGAAAAGTCAATTTTTCTTTGAACAAAGTGTCACTTAGCATGTTATATTAACCAAACTCTGGGGTAGAAAAATAGCCAGCTGTAGTTAGCCAATACAAAATTGTCTTTAGAGGTAATATTTGGTGTATAAGTGTACACTTTTTGTCCCTTTTGGTTTAGTATGTGTTTTTGTCTTATTTTGCTGTTACTTTAAATAGCTTGCATTTTCTTTTTGTGTGTGTGTGTGTGTGTGTTTAATATTACTCTTTTTGAGATAAAGGACAAGAAGTTGGGCAGAAAGCAAAGTATGGATGATGTGGAAGCACTTAAGTGAGATATTATCCTACTGTTTTGTATAAAAAAGCTTCTTAAGTTAAAAGTAAAATAATTATATAAGGAAACATTTATTAATCGTTCCAGGTCAGTGGGCACAAAGCTGCCCTGGTTAAAATAAGTAAGTCATAAAACATAAACAAAAGTTATAACTCTGGTAATGGCAATGATGAGGAGAAGTTAGTAAGTGCAGAAGAAAAATTATAAAGATTAACAGAATAAATTATTACATGTGTGAAATTGGCAAATCATAAAATTAACTAAAGGATGGTCTCATTAAGAGATAATGAGTAAAGACTAAGAACAACCAGTAATCATATGTAGTATGGGGGTATGGTGTCATAAAATATATTTGTGCTCAGAGCAATGAGAGTTCATCAATATTTTTCCCCACAGTGTACATTATATTGGTAAATTGTTATGTGTTATTTGAGCTCACTGAGAGGTTGACTCTGGGAATTAGATTGCTTCCTCTGTGTTCCACTTCAGATTCAAGATTGTTTTTCTCAAAATATCTTACAATGCCATTGGTCTATGTTGACCTCTATAATGAGAAGGGATCAGAACTGTGAAACAGGCCACAAGTGAAACCTTGTGTAGTTGATAACAATTAGAAGATAAAGTTTTTCCAACACTGGTTATTACTGTAGATACTATGATATAAATCACCTGCAGTAGAAAAGATGCTAGACATATTTAGTCATGGAAACTTCATCCATGGAGCAAATGTATAATTGAGAACATCAACTTGCATAGATGATTTCCATTGGATACTTTGTAGATGCAATTATTATACTGTGTTTATCTGTTCCTACTTCCTCTTAGTTGAAAGTATGACCAGAGGGGACACACTGATCTACCCAGGATTACTACTGGATTGGGAACCATTATGAAAATGGATACTTTCATTCCTGACCCTTTTCTTTGTTCTCCTATCTTTAACAATTGCACCCTGCTTCATCAATTTCTTTCTATGTGTCTCCAACGATACATTCCAAAATTTCTGATCAAGCAAAAAATCAGCTATTACTACAGGACTACCAACTATTAGCCACAGAAGTGCCAAACTATCAAACGTGTCAAGGTGATGAGAACCAATAGCACATCTATATATAGATATACCTATCTCCTAGGATTCAGAAAAACAACTTACAGAACCGATTTTAATGAAATTCTTTACTATTCATTTATTTAAACGATACTAATTCTACAATGACTGCCCTCAGTAATCAACCACCTGTGCTTCATAGTACATTGGATAGAAAGAATGTGTCCACGTGATGCTGTGGTGATGGGAAAAGGTCAGGAGCTTTAAGGTCCAGGCAGTCGACTTGGATCCAGCTCGAACAGTATTTTGACAGGTCCTAGCAGCACCTGACAGTTTCCCAGAGCCCTGTACAGTGAAGTGAAACAGCCAGCTAACCTAGGACTTGACCAACAACCCAGCTTTCTCAGGTCTCACAAAGATTGCAATGCTCCCAGATCAGCATGAAACAGTCTTGAGAACATGGCATCCTCATCCCTGCCTCAAATGCTACCTCTTTCTAACTCCTTACCTTTTTTATAATAAATAAAAAGGAGGAATCTTAGTATTCAGGCATCTGTATTGGCCTGCCCCTGGGGTCCTGACAGGATAAGTGCTCAGCTCCAGACACTAAGGGCACCTGCTGTGCACATTCTCTACTTTCTCTTTTAAAAGGCAGGCTTGCCCACTTCTTGACTCTTTCTCTTTCTCTTTCTCTTTCTCTTTCTCTTTCTCTTTATTTCTCTTTCTGTCTGTCTATCTCTCTCTCTTTCTCTCTCTCCCCCTCTCTCCTCTTCTACCACTCTTGTGGTCAGGTTCCTGTATCTGTCCTCTTCACTGCTTTTCTCTCACCTCTTTCAATAAACCTCCTATGTGAGCCCTATTTCCTGGCATGACTTCTCTTCATGGCACTGTTTTTAAATTAAAACACCGAGCAATTGTTCAGGGGTAGGTTAGCTGGACTGCCAGTTTTTAGTGGAAAAGTTCTATAAATGAAAAGAATTGGGAAAAAATGACAACCTTTTCCTTTAGCATGGAAACAAACACACCAAATGACATCTACTTCAGAAGTCCATGAAAAGTGACCACAGCAGATTAATCAGTGCCTGTACAGACCCTCCAATCTGCAACCCATGAGTCCGTTTGATTGCTGGCTATTTTCTCCCTCAAAGTTGTTCACATTTCTAGGGTCATATTTAGAGATTGGCAGATTAATCATTAATTTAATCATTCAATCTCAAGGACCACATCTAAAAATGTTTTTCAAAAGACAGTATAAGATCTAAAAGTCAACAAGACTGTTGGAAGTAGGAACAAACAATCTATATCCTAATAGTTTATTGGAAAAATACTACTTTCTTCCTCACCTTTTCCAGTTCGTGCTCCATTTAATATTTTTGTTTCCTATATTTTTCAGGTACCTAATATAATCATCTCAGCTTTTTAAATTTATTTTTCTATTTTCTTTACATCCTTCTCTGAATTCTCTGAAATTTTTCTTCCTTCAATATTCTCCACTTCCTATCAATGTGAATTTCCCACATTTACAAACTTTTGTTTACAGAAAGTCTGCATGGATAGATCAGCTGAAACCTCTCAGAATGCTTTCTAAAGAAGTTCCAGATAAGAAAGAGAAAGTGTGTCAAATAGGTTTAGGTGTGAGTTTAGAGCTCAGATTCCAGCAGGTGACCAAGAGAAATGTGTTTCCTTCTCTGCTCTGTCTTCTGTGTTACAGACCTCATTTCTTCAAGTCTCATTTTTCCTTCCCTTTCTACACAGCACATGTCCACTTCAATACTCTAAGTATGTATCACGAAAAAACAGGATATGTTTGTTTGTTTTGAAACCCCATCCCCTTCTTATCAACTTTTCCCTTCTTCACATGAGTGGAAAACTCTCTACTTCTCTAATCAATGAAAATAAAATGGAAGAAGACCCATAATAGGGAAAATGGGACATGACATTAATAACTCAGAGCAGGGCAGACAGGAGAAAGGGCTGGATGTAGCTCACATGAAAAGGGGTCAAAAGGTCCTTGAAATCAGACAGTGAAAGGAAAGTAATGAACTTCTCAGAGAGACAAGGGCCTTGGAGAGTCTGTCAGGAGAATCCTGTGAGTGATCTTAAGCAAACAGGAGAGGCCTTGGTACTCCCCAGAAGCAGGAGAGAGAGGAGCCGAGTAGTCGAACACTATACATTTCTCCTTGAAGCCATCTCATGTGGCTCTCAAGAGGCAACGGAGCCCCAAATAAAGGATATCCTTCACATTACTTTTAATTCTCGTGTTCAGAATTGAACATTGCCACCTCACCTTTCTGGTGGTAATAAGTTGGCATGATAAATGTCGCTTTTGCAGCCTTCAGCATGTTAGTTCAGAACAAACCAGGGGAGGATCTGGTACGACAGAAAAAGCTACTGCATACTGCACAATAATGCAGATAACACTGGAGAAAGGAAGCACGTTGCAGAAGAAAAAGCTGCAGGCATCTTATCCCTTAGAATTATTACTGGTCCATCTGAGCTCTCAGCTACTTGATGTGACAAACAGAAGGTCAGGGATGTTAAACTTCCCTCAGGATTCTGTAATACCTTGCTTAGCGTAAACTCATGAAAACTTTTATTTTTGTCAGCTGTAAAGAGTTGCTATTCTACAGCCATGCATTCTGTATTTGTACACAAAATTCTGTGGTCTATCATAAAAACAATTACCTAGGAAAACTAGAGGTATTTTCATATCCCTTATCTTTTTTTGTTTTGCTTTGTTTTGTTTTTTGTTTGTTGGTTTGTTTGTTTGTTTTTCAAGATAGGGTTTATCTGTAGCTTTGGAGCCTGTCCTGAAACTGGCTCTTGCAGACCAGGCTGATCTCGAACTCACAGAGATCCACCTGCCTCTGCCTCCCTAGTGCTGGGATTAAAGGTGTGCGCCACCACCACCCAGCTTCTTTTCCCTTATCTTAACAAAATATCATAATCATAATAGCCTTGGCCAATAAGGAAGGTAACCTACATTATTGTTTTCACTCTAACAATGAAAAAAATATGATTTTCACAAAAATGTCAAACCAAGGGGTCAGGTCTGGCCCAATATATTGGTCTGTGCTCGGGGGATAAGAGTAAGGATTGAGAAATAGAGAATAAACAGCAGATAGAGCCAGAAGGGCATTTAGAAATACTAAAATTTGTCTCACATTTGTTTCTCATAGCCTTTATATACCACAATCCAAAAAGGAGGGAGAAGGCCAAGATATAAGAAGCAAAGAAAGTAATTACCTTCTTAATACCCAAAACATCAAGTAACCATAACCTAGATCACAACACCTGTTAGTAGCCACACCTTAGGTCAAACCTGGTGTTATATAACCTTGAAGACTCTCTCTCTCTCTCTCTCTCTCTCTTTCTCTCTCTCTCTCTGTGTGTGTGTGTGTGTGTATGTGAGACAGTGGATGGGGTCAGATGGAACCAGATATTGTCTATCAGGAGACAGAAAAATAGAAAAGTCTGAACAAAATAATGTGACTAAAAAACATAGAAAGAAAAGGTGATTTATTAAATCTATTTGTAATTTTGTATTTTTCTACTACTCTGCAATAAACATTTCAAAATCTCCATTTACAAAAGCAGATGGAATGAAAAAAATGACTCTTCATGCTACCACTTTACAAAGCCAAGGAAGGACAAAGTTCTCATTCATTTATTTATCCTTCATCTTTCTATGACAATGTAATTAATCCCCAATATTTGATTGGATTCCCTTCAATGTCCCTTTAATCCTTTTTATTTTGTTTTTGACGTCTATTAGTTCCTAGCTGTTCTTGCCCATGGTCTGTGGGGATTGGGCGCAGTGTGGCTAAGGATGGGAGCAATCACTGACAACATCCTAAGTCACACGATGTTCTTGAGACAAAGGAAAGCTGAGCACTACATTGTTGTAATAATTCATCTTTGATGAATACAGAATAACTTAGAAAAGCAAATTCAAACTAGAATGGTGATGAGGCAAGTCCATTAACACTCCAGGAAATTCACAAGAGTTCTGGAAGGGTTTTAGGAATGGAGCTAAGCCTTCTAATTATCTCTAGATGAAATCATATTAGAAATTGAGCTCTATTCCCCTTTGTATCAGACTCACTGGCTGTTAGTTACTTTGGGAGAAGTATTAACCCCTCAGGGCCCGCAATATTTCTTTTTCTGTGGATTGTCATTTCAGCAGAAATAGCACATTTCAAAAAAAATATTTCTGGGGTCTTTCCCATGCCTATATGTTATGTGACTCACTCTTACTCATGAAAAAGAAGGTAGATATTAATATATTCATATTTTTTCCATTACCTTAAGACTGATTGCATTCAAAATCCCTAATCTCAGTACGCACAAAAAGATTTCAGATCTAGCTTTAACATTTGCCTATAATTTTTGAAATTTCTCACAAGCATAAATATTTCAATTTTAGGTTTAGGTAAGTTCATTGTGACACATGTAGAGATCAAATATTCCTCCAATGGAATCTATCTACATATGTTCAAATATTGTATTTTACCATAGACTGTATCAAGATCTTCTATTTGTCCTAAACAAAAATCCAAGGTCAAGTCATGATCTGTTTGCTTCTCTAGTCAAATAGTCATTTCCTCCTACTGAATTTTTTTCTTTGAAATCTTTACAGTCTACTTAGAGTGAGAAAATCATGTGTCTTCTCCTGAACTTGATGAGTCAAATCCTGTATGTATAACTGGCACCTGTGTTTCCATTGACGTGCTAGTTTGGCAATGCTAGGATAGATGTGTAGGCCAGGATACACTGCTACGTGCCGACTCTAATGCCTGGCACCCCATTACCCAGCAGATCAAATTAATGATTTCAATTACGGTAGTACATTGCATATAGGATTGATTTCAGGTAATAATATTAGAATATTTTGTTAATTATTTAGAAGACATTTTTAATCAGTACGATTAAATAGCTGACATACTGAAATATTTTAGATAGAAATGTACGTAGAAATATCAGGGAATATATTGAATATCAAGTAATCTTCTTTAGGGTACAATTCAAGCACCGACTAAGTTGTGAATAATTCCTTTTCACTAGCACCCCGTGAAAATTTAGTAATTATTTTATAAGGCTGTGTGAACAGCTCAAAATTTCAGAAGAGATTTCTCAGAGGTTATTGCTGGAATCCCTTTTGTTTATACAGAGAGGATTATGTTGGATACCATGATAACATAGAGTTTGTGAATTTCTGAATTATTTCAAAAGGCCAGATAGAATAAAAGATTGTGCACAACAGCAACCAAGGCTCTTTTCACTACTACCATTTCCTGCACATGCCTTTGAAGGAATGTGACATGGCATTCCCTTCTTTATGCTATGAATATGTTGCACTGCCATTGGTTAATGAAGAAGCTGCTTTCAGCCAATGGCCTATGAGAATATAGTCAGGCTAGAAATGATATATAGAAAGAGTAAGCAGAATAAAGGAGAAGACATGTAGACACCACAGGAGACAGATGCCTCTGCCAGAGCTTGTTGAAACTTTGGCAGTAGGCCAGGACCTCGTGGTGATACACAGATAATGGATATGGGTTAGCATAGGATATAAGAGCTAGTTAGAAATGCACTTAACGTATTGGCCAAACAGTACCGCAAATAATATAGTTTCTGTGTTATTATTTCAGGTCTGAATAACCAGGAACAAATGAACAGTCTCCGACTACAGGAGTGAGTGATCAGTGCAGTACCATCCCAATCAATGCTTTTCCTGATGGCTGTACAGTCCAATAGTTATTCCTATCCAATTTTGCCTTTTTGACAATATGGAACAATAAATAAGAGATTGCTCAGAGGCAATCACAAAATATTCTTCCCATGTGGTAGACCCTAAAAATCACTAGAGAAGTTTTGCCTTTCTTCCTTGCCATTTGAAACAAAACATCTGCTATTTCAACAAATGGAGTTGGAAGGTTTTACAGGACAATGCTCTCCCTGTGATAATATAACAAAGTTGCTATGGACCCTTTCTTCAGGTTTTGGTGTTTTTATTTTTAATTTATTTATTTTTATTTTATTTGTGTGGGTGTTTTGCCTGTGTATGTGTGCCCCATGTGCATGCATTGACTGAGAATACCAAAAAAGAACATTAAGATCACCTATTACTGGAGCTATAAATAATTGTTACCTCCCATGAGAGCTCTGATAATCAAACCTAGTCAGAGCAGGCAGTGTTCTTAAGTGACCATCCAGGCCCCTACTGATGCATTTTAATATGAAAACTAATAAGGAGGATAAATAAATCAATAAAGTTCAATATGTCATAGCTAAAGGAAATTAGAAGCCACCAGACTCACATCTGTTATCAAAGATTCTACCTGCATTGCAACTCCTCCGAGAACTAAAAGGTAGGCTCCATACTGAGAAATATTCATTCAACTTCAGAGGAAGAACCACAGTAGGGATCAGAACTGAGATTTTCAGGAAGTTAGTGGAAAAGATGGAAAATTGTAGAATTTGTGTGAGAGGTACTATTTTATTAATAGAAAAGTTTATGTTCAACTGAATAGTTCATTTTCTGGCTTTGGCCAGTACCATCATTGAAGAGGAAGGAGAACTCTATCTTCAGTGATGTTCTCCATGTGCACTTCATAAGGAACTAAGCTTTTATTCTGGAGAAACCATCCAAATTATTTTTTACTTGCAGAAGATTTGCATCATTAGTTTCTGTCTGCGATTTCTCATGCAGTTTTATTGAGAATTGTCATCAAATGACTCAACTGTTTCATGTCACCTTAGCAATTCCACAAAGTTCCACATCATAGTCACTTAATCTCCCCTGGGGAAAGGGAGTCGTATGTCTACAGATTAGCTGCAACAATGGAGTGATGGAATTTGGCAAAGTATAAGTAAAATACCATTGTATGGTAGAGTTATTATCTCTAAAGAATTATGTCTTGAAAATATGACTCCTGAATCCATGAGTTTGTAGATTTTTCAATTAAATAAAATTTGTAAATTTGTTCCACATTGATGTGGGATTCCCCTCTGTATGATGTGAATACCAGTGATAAGAAAGAAAGAAAGAAAGAAAGAAAGAAAGAAAGAAAGAAAGAAAGAAAGAAAGAAAGAAAAACTGCCTTAGGCCTGCACAGGACAGATTATAGGTAAGCGGGGAAAACTAAACTGAATGCTGGGAAAAAGAAGGTGGAGTCAGGAGAAAACAAGACAGACATCAGAACTTTACTGGGTAATCCACAGCTTCATGGTGAAACATAGATTAATAGAAATGAGTTAAATTAAGATGTTAGAGCTAACCAATAAGAAGCTAGAGATAATGGGCCAAGCAGTAATTTAATTAATGCAGTTTCTGTGTGGTTATTTTGGCGCTGAGCCACCGGGAACCAACAAGCAGGTTCCTAGAACACCACACAGTGTTATAACATTTTACTCTTCAACAAATAATGTAATGGAATAACAACATCAATGCCTTTTGAACAAAACTGATTAGAGCCCTTTATTTGAATGTTCAGCCTTTAAATGAGTATTTGAAACTAAAATCACTATTTTTCTGTCTTTGCTGTAATTTTTCATAGCCAAAAATACTTTATATTAATAAAACATTTATTTTACTCATATTACTACTATATTTCCTTTTATCTAATAAAAACTTGAAAATGCCATGATTATTTTAAAAAATTGTGGTTAGCAATGATTGATCAGACATATATGACAAAATATTTATCTTATAGTTCTATATTTTAATGTAGTTTTCCCATAGATACTCATTCTATATCTACATATTATACATACATATATATATATATATATATATATATAAGCATTTGCTGTGTAAGACGTCTGTTAAGTATTTACAGGCATTCAAACACATTAATTATTGATAATGTGATAATGAATAATATGATCTTCCTAAATTCATTCACATATATAACATCAATTTCTTGTTGTTTATTTTCTTTGTCATTAGCTTATTAAATATTTAGAGCTTAACGTTTCAGTTTACATTTTTAGCAGTACTTTATTTTATGTATGCTTTTCAGTTTTGTACCTAGAGATGACATTTTACAATTCAAGCTCTTCCTTCTAAATCATTCCTTTCACTTTGCAATATTTTCGTGAGGCAGTTATTATTTTTCATCCAATTTTATTTTGATGTTTTTGTTGCAAATCTTCCACCTACAGTCTATTGATTCATTGTTTAAATAATCCTATCTTTTTTTCCTCAAATTTGTCATACTTCTAGGGAAAATAAACATGCTGTTCAAAAGAGAAACATTTTTGTCTCTTCATTTTGGTGCTCACAAGGATTATAAGCATTATTTCATTTCTGTGACCAATTTTCATAGTTCCCTCATTGAAAATGCTGTTTGCCATGTGGATGAGATAATCTTGTTTCAGAAGAGCTGCCTGGAATACCTTTTATATTGCTGTTAATTCTCCCATCCCTGAGTGTTACGTTACTACCCACCCGCTATTGTCTTTTGGCTACTCCTCAGTTTTCAGTTATCCTGTATCTCACTTTCTGAGTAATTGTTCATGCTCCTCACCCCTGTTATCCCTAACTTATTGTTCACTGCAATATAAAGAAGCAGATTTATCAATCATTTATCCAGATTTCTCCACAATACACTTTTTTTGCAAACTTCTTAAGCCATGGGAAGAAGGCCTTCAGAGAACATTGTAGGGGAGAGTAAGAGAGGTTTAAAAGGCCAGATTATCAGAATTTGCTGGAAGTTTGCATCACTTAGTAATTTACTGACCTTGTAACATAATATGGCTGATTTTACAACTACAACTATTTCACTCTGATTACTTTTTCGTCCATTGACAGTAATTTTGTTGTCTCATTGATTTTTATTCAATTCATTTACCTATTATACAAGTTATTATAATCAAATGTTATTTTCAATTTTTCAATCTTATTACGTTTAATTACTCGATACATTTCTACTTTTTTGCCTTTATGCTTTCTTTTTGGGTGCATGAACATTCCTTTCATTCTTTGCACTTTCTATGTCATTGACAGTTGCTAAGTATGTATTTATTGTCATATTAACCCTGATTTTTTTCTCTTCTTTGACTTTTGCTTAGCATCCATGGGAAAGTAACTCATCATCTCTTTCTACAAGACAGCCAGGGAGAACTTTTAAGGGTAACTCTAGATTCTGTCAAGTTTTACAGTTACTTCCAACAATAAAGACTCTTTGGGGAAGAGTGGGTGCATGCATGGACACAGAGGCATTATGTCTCACTTTTTAGCATCTTGTTCATTTTAGAAAGAACAATTTACAAAGATAGTTTGCACTCACATGTTTGTTTCAAGTATTTTGCAAAACAAATGTTCTGACAAAATGTTAAATAGCACATAGAGTTCATTTAAGGCCCAAAATTGTATTTACTTAGTCCACAGTATACATTCAAATCAAATCATGACAATGTTATATACAGCATCTAAATAACATTATGCATTTTTCTCAAGAGTGTCAAAATGGCTCATCAGGAAACATGCTTGCCACACAAGCTTAAGAACCAGAGTTTATGCCTCTAGAACCTATGTGTCACTCAGACAAGCATGGTAGCCTTTCTATAATTGAGCACCCTGGGAAGTAGAGACAGAAACTACCCCAGCGGCCTGGCTAGAAAGGTTTTCAAAAGCAGTGTGCTTCGACGTCAATGAGAGACACAGCTTTACAACAAGAAGATTTTAGATTTTAACCTTGAATCTCCACATACATGCAGAGAAACATGTATACACCTCCACACATCAATCACACACATATGGACATGCAAACAGACATGCAGACACATTGCACACACACACACACACACACACACACACTTGCACGCACACACATACACATAAAGACAAAATTAGAGGCTGGAGAGATGGCTCAGTTGTTAAAAGCACTAATTGCTCTTCTAGAAGACCTGGGTTCAATTCCCAGTAGCCACATAGCAATTCACAACTGTCTGAAAATGCAGTTCCACGAGATCTGACACCTTCACACCAATGCACATCAAATAAAGTTAAATAAATAATTAAAAAAATAAAAATTAAAAATAAATACATAAGTGAAAATCCCTTTCTTAGAAAAACAGCTGAGAATAAATTAACAACTAAATTCTAATGTATTAGGAGTGGTCTTTCAAAGATTTCTGTGTTTTAGAAGATCTTAGAATGAAGGAATTACTTCATAAACACTGTCAAAAATGGTATTATAATAAATAAATAGAAGTTAATTTTTGATACTATCCACACCTGTTAGACTAGACAAATAAAATGAGTTAGTGAATGTGTTTGGGAACTCTGCTTTGTTGATGGAAGTGATGTAAATAATTTTGTTCTTTCCTTAGAAGCTATGGAAAGAGTAGGACTCATGATACTCACATATTTTTCCAACAAGGTTCCCAACACTGCCTGCCTGCCATTCTTACAAACTGCTTCTTCATTGGTTCTCTCTGCTCTCCTCGGGTCAAACATTAGTGCTGCCAATTTGGTTTGCCTTCTAGTAATCCTACTTCTTGTTAATCGTATCTGTGTGCCATCACTATTTTCTAGTCCTCACACAGCATCATAAGATGGGTAATTTTTTTCCACCTGTTTTTCTACATTGCCAACATCTTGTCTATCTGAGTCCAAAAGATAACACCTGTGCAATCTGGAAAACATCCAACACCCTCTGCAGAGTGTTGAGTTATGTTATCTCTTGGGTGGCTCCTTTGTTACAATATCAGTGAAGTCAAGTGTTCAGTTCTATTGGATTTGCACTCACTTTGCACATTTTGTCCTCCAAGGTACTTTTCTTTTCTGTCTCCATTATTTTAGTCTATACATTTCTTCAACTAAAAATGATGACAGTTTTGAATTTAAGATTTTCCTCCTAAGTTCACATTTTTGCAGTATCAAATAGGAGTTTGTACACTGTGCCAAATATGTTTGGTCCAATTAGCTAGTTAATTATAACATATACATATACTGTGCATAACATAAATTATTTAGTAGTTATTTTCAACTGAGGTACAGTGAGGGGTTTATGTCTGAGAAATTAATACAAGATTATGAAAAAGATCTTAACATTGAAAAATAGTAAGAACTGTTTTGTATTTTCTTTCTTAAAGAACATATTCAGATTCATTCACTCAAACGCTGTGAAAAGGTCCTATTAGCACAGTTTATTGCAACAGTGATGCAACATACCTCCCAGGACTACTTAATCCTTCCCAGAATTATAACATCTGACATGATAGGACAACATAAATTATGATTTTATGCACTAAAATACTACAGATAGAAAAAATCCAAGAGATAATGTCTTTCAATGTTTTTTATCCAATCAATTGTGGGAACTTCCCACAAATTGGTGACTTTTGCAATATCATAGTATTATCTCAGTCTTAAGTCTCCAGAGTTCTCTAGTCACATTATTTAGAATGCAGACTTTTTTATCCTTTCTGTTCGCAGTTTCCCAGTTAATGTATCTTAGTTTTGTTAATCTTGTATGCAATTTTTTCCTCAAAGGTAACATTGGATAAACTGATTGAACACTATCTATTCAGTTCAATTTGACTATTTATATATTTGCCACTGAATAGTTTTTCTTTTCAACATAATCCAAATACTGTGGGAAACTGAATTTCTCATGAAAAATAGAAACACTCTACTTAATTTTAAGATTCCTACTGTCTACTATATGAATAAGGTAGCCAACACAAGGAGCTCAGATTTTGAAATCATTGCTTACTTTTGATTCAAATGTATTGCTCTCAAAGAACAATGAACAAAACTCCTTTGCTGTTTTATTATGTTAAATCAATTTTAGTAATAAATTAGGGACTCACTTTTAGTAATTCTTTTCAAAATATGAATTATTCCCATGAAATATTCTCAGAGACATTTCTCTTCTCTAATTTAACTCACTCTTCTGGAGTATCCTAGATGTATTGTACACCTGGGGCCCTCAAATGCTCACAGTTAAATTGGTGTTTTCTATTGTTACTGACCTTTAAAACTGAGTGTGTCCTGTGTTTGTGATAAAAAGAGCATATTAATCAGAGAGGGAGTACGAGTGTGTAGAGGGTACTTGATGGTTGCTTGATAAAGAAGGAGATAAGCAAAGACCATTTCATTTTGCAAGGGACAAGGGATGTGGATAGTGGATAGTGTTTGTATAAAACTGTTTTCTCCTTTCTGGTGTGTGTATATGTGTGTGTGTGTGTGTGTGTGTGTGTGTGTGTGTGTGGTATCTTTTATGTTTCTGGGCACTTTTCTTACACTTCCTTAAGACTGGGCATATCTGGCTAATGGATTTTGTTAATTTATGATGATGTAATAGAGAATGAAAAGAATTAAACTATTGTGTATTTGAGTAATGCAAATCATTTAATTTAAAAGAATTAGTTTTCTAAGAAATTATTATTGCATACATGAAATTACAACATTTCTTTTCAATTAGAGTGTACTTTATTGCTTACTGTCAGTTTCTAGAGTTTTAAATTTTATAGTCAGTTGATAATTTTAAAATGAGAGTATTATTATTTTTTTACTATTTCTTTTATATCTTAACTTAATTTTTTACAAGCAATACATTTTATCAAAACAATCATCTCCTAATCCCCTCCAACATTCTTCCTACCCAACTTCTGATTTTTTCTTATGCTCTGTCTTTCAAAATAGATAAATAAATAGCATAAAACGAAAAGGAAAAAACTAACTAAAAATAACTAAGACAGAAAGTACCCAGGTAATACAAAACAAAAAGCACGAAAACAGAAAACAAAAACTCATGGGTCTGTTCTGTGCTACCCAGCTACTCCTGTGCATGGGGTCTGGTCTTAAGTGTGATTGGTATAAGTGTCAGTTCATTGGAAAAAATTGATTTTCCTTTCGCCATAGACATCAACTGCAAACAGCTTCTTGGTTGGAAGTGGGACTTTGTGTTTGCTTTCCCTTCCCCACAGTGGGATTTTATCTTGTATGAATGCTTTGGGGGAGCTAAGTGTTGCAAAGCCTTTCATGCTGCACATTGTCCAGTTGTGCTTATTTGCATAAATTGCCATCTAATGAAAGTAAAAGGTTCTCTAATGAGAGTTGAATGATGCTCTACTCTATGGGTATAGCAATATGCCATCAGGAGTCATTTTATTGCTATGTTTCTTTACTAGAATAATAGTAGTAGCATTTCCACTAGGGCCCATGACCTATCTAGTCTCAGGTTCTTTGCCATTGGATCAGTATCAAGTATGATTTCATCTCCTGCAGTGAGTCTTATCCAATCAGGAATTATTTTAGATGACTGAATGGAGCAAGAAATAAAATCCTTTTATCAGTTGTCTACAAGAAACACAATTTAGTTTTAAAGATAACCACTGCAAGTACTTCAGTCAAATAAGACCAGGAATCAAGAAGGCATCACTATCTTAATATCTGACAAAATAGACTTCAAACTAAAACTAATCGGCACAGATAAAGAGGGACATTTTGTTCTAATCAAGGGAATGGCTAATCAAGAAGATATCACCATGTTGAATATACATGCATCAGTGCACCCAAATTCATAAAAAAGTACTAATGTATTTAAAGACACACATTAGCAACAACCCATTAACATTAGCTAATTTTAATACTCTACTTTCTTCAATAGACAGGTAATCTGGACAAAAAAAATGAGCAAATATCAGAATTAGTTGACATTATATATCAAATGAACTTACTAGATATCTACAGCATATTCTATCCAAAAAACCAAAGGATACACATTCTACATATGGGTGCTTTTCTAAAATGGTACACAGCATGTGACACAAAACAAATATGTATAATACTAAAAGATTGAAATTGACTCCAGGTATCCTGTTTGACTGCAAATTAATAAAATTTAAAATTCATAGCAAATGTATCTCTAGTAAATACATAAAATTATGGGGATTAAACTACTCATTGCTGAATGATTTAATTAAAGAATAAATCCCGAAAATATTGAAAAGTTTCCTGGGACTATGTTAAATGAAAGCACAACACTACAAAACCCCTAAAAACTTGAAAGCGGTTCTACTCTAAGCGAATACATCAAAACCTCTCAATGAATACAGATAAATGATGTAATGATGGGTCTCAAAAATTTGGAAAACCAAGAACAAGCCAAATCAAAAACCAGTTGATGGTAAGTAATAAAACTCAGAGCAGATATTAATGAATAGAAATGAAAAAAAAATTACAAAGAATTTATCTAAGAGCTGGTTCTTTGAGAAGATAAAATGATTACAAATACTTGGTCCAGCTTCGGGTGGAATGCACATGGAGTGGTAAGGGAGGCAGGAACACCTGCCTAGCTAGCCAGATCAGCCAGATCAGCCAAATCAATGGAGTGATAATGCCACAGCCAGATGGAACCTGGCTCTAGAAAAATTCCCAGGAATTCACAAGGATGACCCCAGCTAAGACCCTAAGCAATAGCGTAGAGAGTGCCTGAAATGGCCTTGCCCTATAATCAGACTGATGATTATTTTAAATATCACCAAAGAACCTTCATCCAACAGCAAATGGAAACAGAGGCAGAGACCCACATCAGAGCACTGAACTCTGCTCCCAAGTTCCAGTTGAAGAGTAGAAGGAATGAAAATATGAGCAAAGAGGTCAAGACCGTGAAGGCTTCAGCCACTGAAACAGTTTGCCTGAGCTAATGGGAGTTCAACAACTCCATCTGGACTAGGAAGGAACAAGCAGAGGACCAAACTAGTTCCTCTGAATGTGGTTGACAGTTGTATGGCTGGGACAGACTGAACGGCCATTGGCAGTGGCACTGGGATTTATCTCTACTGCATATGCTGGCTTTTTGGGATCCTATTCTCTTTGAATAGAGACCTTGCTCAGTCTAGATGTAGTAGGGAGGGTATTGGACTTTCCATAAAGCAATGTGCCTTACCCTCTCTTAGGATGAGAGGGGGTGTGGTGGGAGGGTGTGTGGAGGAAGTGGGAGTTTGGGAGGGATTGTCTTTTTTTTTTTTTTTTTTTTTAGTAAATTTTATTAAATTATAAAAGTTTCCATTTCCACCCCCCCTCCCAACACCCTCCCACTCCCCCTACTCCCCCTCCTCCTCCCTCTTCGTCCCCCAGGGCGGTCAGGGTTTCCTGCCCTGTGGGAAGTTCCAGTTCCTTCCCCCTCCCTCCAGGTCCAGGAAGGTGAGTGTCCAAACAGACTGGATCCCCAAAATCCATTATATGTAGAGGAAACAGGTCCCAGTGTCATAGTCAATGGCTTTTCAGAAAGACTTCGGGTCAGCCACAGTCAGAGAATCCGGCCAAATTCGGAGAGTCTGGTTAGATCACGTCCTCTTTCAGTCCCAGTCCAACTGGCCTTGGTAAACTCTCATCAGATCCGTTCCCTTGTATCAGTGGGTGATGGCATCCCTCGCAGTACTGACTTCGTTTTTCATGTTCTTCCTCCTTCTGCTCCTCATTTGGACCTCGGGGGGCTCAGTCCCGTGCTGCAATGTGGGTTTCCGACTGTATCGCCATCCTTCGTCAGATGCAGGATCTATGGTGATAAGCAAAATATACATCAGTATGGACCTGGGCCACGGCCGATTCAGGCACCCACTCCTCTGTCCAGAGAGCAATCTGGGGGATCTCTCCTTGGACCTGGGATCCCATATATACTCAAGTCTCCTGTAAACCCTAAAATGGGTCCCTTAGTTGAAATATAATCTTCCCTGATCCCTTGTTCATCCTTCCTCCCTCCCCCCCCCATCCCAGGCCACCAAGCTTTCCCCTTTCTTCCCCTACTCCCTTCTCTCTAACCTTCTCCCCTTCCATCGACCCTCCCTCCCCCCCATGCACCCGAGGTTACCTGGGACTCTTGTCTATTTCCTACCTCCTGGTGGATAGCTAAATAATCTTCATCAGGTTCATCTTCTTATTTAGCTTCTCTAGGATCACGAATAATAGGCTCAAAGACCTTTAATTATGGTTAGAATCCACTTATGAGTGAATACATACCGTGTTCCTCTTTTTGGGACTGGCTTACCTCACTCAGTAAAGCGTTTTCTATTTCCATCCATTTGCATGCAAAATTCAAGATGTCATTGTTTTTTACCGCTGAGTAAAACTCTAATGTGTATATGTTCCACACCTTTTTTAACCATTCTTCTATTGAGGGGCACCTAGGCTGTTTCCAGGTTCTGGCTATTACAAATAGTGCTGCTATGAACATAGTAGAACAAATGCTTTTGTAGTATGATCGGGAATCTTTAGGGTATATTCCCAAGAGTGGAATTGCTGGGTCCTGAGGGAGGTTGACTCCCAGTTTCCTGAGAAACCGCCACACTGATTTCCACAGTGGCTGCACGAGTTTGCATTCCCACCAACAATGGATGAGTGTTCCCCTCACCCCACATCCTCTCCAGCATAGGATATCATTGGTGTTTTTGACTTTAGCTATTCTGACAGGTGTAAGATGGTATCTCAAAGTGGTTTTGGTTTGCATTTCCCTGATCGCTAAGGAGGTTGAGCATGACCTTAAGTGTCTTCTGGCCATTCGAAGTTCATCTGTTGTGAATTCTCTGTTAAGTTCAGTACCCCATTTTTTAATTGGGTTAATTAGAGTTTTAGTGCCTAGTTTCTTGAGTTCTTTGTATATTTTGGAGATCAGACCTTTGTCTGATGAGGGGTTGGTGAAGATCTTCTCCCAGTCAGAAGGCAGCCTTTTTGTCCTACTGACAGTGTCCTTTGCTTTACAGAAGCTTCCCAGTTTCAGTAGATCCCATTTATTCATTGTTTCTCTTATTGTCTGTGCTGCTGGGGTCCTGCTTAGGAAGAGGCCTCCTGTGCCTAAATCTTGTAGACTACTTCCCACTTTCTCTTCTATCAGGTTCAAAGTGGACGGATTAATGTTGATGTCTTTAATCCATTTGGACTTGATTTTTGTGCATGGTGATAGATATGGATCTACTTTCATTTTTTTACAGGTTGACATCCAGTTATGCCAGCAAAATTTGTTAAAGATGCTGTCCTTCTTCCATTGTATACCTTTAGCTCCCTTGTCGAAAATTAGGTGTTCATAAGTTTGTGGGTTAATATCTGGGTCTTCTATTCGATTCCATAGGTCGACTTCTCTGTTCTTATGCCAATACCAAGCTGTTTTCAATACTGTAGCTCTATAATAGAGTTTGAAGTCAGGGATGGTAATGCCTCCAGAAGTTCTTTTATTATATAAGATTGTTTTGGCTATCCTGGGTTTTTTGTTTTGCCATATAAACTTGATTATTGTTCTCTCAAGGTCTGTGAAGAAGTTTGATGGGATTTTGATGGGGATTGCATTGAATCTATAGATTGCTTTTGGTAGAATTGCCATTTTTACTATGTTGATTCTCCCAATCCAAGAGCAGGGGAGGTCTTTCCATTTTCTGGTATCCTCCTCAATTTCTTTCTTCAAAGACTTAAAGTTTTTGTCAAATAGGTCTTTCACTTCCTTGGTTAGAGTAACCCCAAGATATTTTATGCTATTTGTGGCTATCATGAAAGGTGATGCTTCTCTGATTTCCCTCTCTGCTTCTTTATCCTTTGTGTATAGGAGGGCCACTGATTTTTTGGAGTTGATCTTGTATCCTGCCACGTTACTAAAGGTGTTTATCAGCTGTAGGAGTTCTTTGGTAGAGTTTTTGGGGTCACTTATGTAAACTATCATATCGTCAGCAAATAACGAAAGTTTAACTTCCTCCTTTCCAATTCGAATCCCCTTGATCTCCTTATGTTGTCTTATTGCTATTGCTAGAACTTCAAGCACTATATTGAAGAGGTATGGAGAGAGTGGACAGCCTTGTCGCGTTCCTGATTTTAGTGGAAAGGCTTTGAGTTTCTCTCCATTCAGTTTGATGTTAGCTGTTGGCTTGCTGTATATTGCTTTTATTATATTTAGGTATGATCCTTGTATCCCCAGTCTCTCCAACACCTTTATCATAAATGGGTGTTGAATTTTGTCAAATGCTTTTTCAGCATCTAGTGAGATGATCATATGGTTTTTTTCTTTCAGTTTATTTATATGATGGATTACATTGATAGATTTGCGTATGTTGAACCAGCCCTGCATCTCTGGAATGAAGCCGACTTGATCATAATGGATAATTTTTCTAATGTGTTCTTGGATTCGGTTTGCCAGTATTTTATTGAGAATTTTCGTGTCGATGTTCATGAGTGAGATTGGCCTGTAATTCTCTTTCTTGGTTGTGTCTTTGTGTGGTTTTGGTATTAGGGTAACTGTAGCTTCATAAAAGGAGTTAGGCAATGACTCTTCTGTTTCTATATTGTGGAATACGTTAAGGAGTATAGGTATTAGCTCTTCCTGGAAGTTCTGGTAGAATTCTGCATTGAAACCATCTGGTCCTGGGCTTTTTTTGGTAGGGAGATTTTTGATAACAGCTTCTAATTCTTCGCGACTAACAGGTCTATTTAGGTTGTTCACCTGTTCTTGGTTCAACTTTGGTATATGGTACTTATCTAAAAAAATGTCCATTTCTTTTACATTTTCCAACTTTGTGGCATATAAACTTTCATAGTAAGATCTAATGATTCTCTGAATTTCCTCTGTGTCTGTGGTTATGTCCCCCTTTTCATTTCTGATCTTATTAATTTGCATGTTCTCTCTCTGCCGTTTGATTAACTTGGCTAGGGGTTTGTCAATCTTGTTGATTTTCTCCAAGAACCAGCTTTTTGATTCATTGATTCTTTGGATTGTTTTCTCTGTTTCTATTTTGTTGATTTCAGCCCTCAGTTTGATTATTTCCAGTCTTCTAGACCTCCTGGGTGAATCAGCTTCTTTTTTTTCTAGATCTTTCAATTGTGCTGTTAATTCTCCAATGTGTGCTTTCTCCGCTTTCTTTAATTGGGCACTTAGTGCTATGAACTTTCCTCTTAGCACTGCTTTCATAGTGTCCCATAGGTTTGAGTATGTTGTGTCTTTGTTTTCATTAAATTCAAGGAAGAGTTTAATTTCTTTCTTTATTTCTTCCTTGACCCAGGGGTGATTTAGTAGTTGACTGTTCAGTTTCCATGAGTTTGTTGGCTTCCTGGGGGGAGCATTGTTGTTGAATTCTAATTTTAGTCCATGGTGATCTGACAAGACACAGGTAGTTACTAATATTTTTTTGTATCTGTGGAAGTTTACTTTGTTACCGAGTATGTGGTCAATTTTCGAGAAGGTTCCATGAGCTGCAGAGAAAAAGGTATATTCTTTCCTATTTGGGTGGAGTGTTCTATAGATGTCTGTTAAGTCCATTTGATTCAATACCTCCAATAGGTCTCTCAATTCTCTGTTTGGTTTCTGTCTGATTGACCTGTCCATTGGTGAGAGAGGAGTGTTGAAGTCTCCTACTATTAGTGTGTGTGGTTTGATGACCGCCTTGAGTTCTAGAAGAGTTTCTTTTACATATGTGGGTGCCTTTATATTAGGAGCATAGATATTCAGGATTGAGACTTCCTCCTGATGAATTGTTCCAGTTATGAGTATGAAATGTCCATCTCCATTTCTTCTGATTGATTTTAGTTTGAAGTCGATTTTGTTAGATATTAGAATGGCCACGCCTGCTTGTTTCTTAGGCCCATTTGCTTGGAAAACCTTTTCCCAACCCTTTACTCTGAGTAGGTGTCTGTCTTTGTGGTTGAGGTGTGTTTCTTGTAAACAGCAGAATGTTGGATCCTGTTTTCGTATCCAATCTCTAAGTCTGTGCCTCTTTATAGGTGAATTGAGTCCATTGATATTAAGTGATATTAATGACCAGTGGTTGTTGACTCCGGTCATTTTTTTTTTTTTTGTTAGGTAGTAGAGTATATGTGTTTTTCTTCTTTAATTTGTGCTTGTGAATGGTCGCTAGATGTTCGAGTTATTGTAGGCCGTGTTGGGAATGTTGGATTCCTTCGGTAGTGATTTTCCTTCTAATATTCTCTGTAAGGCTGGATTAGTAGCTACGTATTGCTTAAATTTGTTTTTATCCTGGAATATTTTGTTTTCTCCGTTGATAGTGAACAGTAGCTTAGCAGGGTATATTAGTCTGGGTTTGCATCCATGGTCTCTTAGTTTCTGCAGTACCTCTCTCCAGGATCTTCTGGCTTTCATGGTTTCCATAGAGAAATCCGGTGTAAGCCTGATAGGTTTACCTTTATAAGTTACTTGACCTTTTTCCTTTGCAGCTCTTAAAATTTTTTCTTTAATATTTATGTTTTGTGTTTTGATTATTATATGACGCGGGGATGTTTTTTTCTGATCCAATCTATTCGGTGTTCTGTATGCTTCTTGAACCTTCATAGGAATATCGTTCTTTAGGTTGGGAAAGTTTTCTTCTATAATTTTGTTGAATATATTTTCTGGTCCTTTGATCTGCAGTTCTTCTCCTTCTTCAATCCCTATTATTCTTAGATTTGGTTTTTTTATTGTGTCCCAGATTTCCTGAATGTTTTGTGAAGAGAATTTGTTGGATTTGCCGTTTTCTCTGACCAGAGCATTTATTTTCTCTATGGTATCTTCAGAATCTGAGATTCGTTCTTCTATCTCTTGTATTCTATTGGTTATGCTTGATTCTGTAGTCTCCGCTCGTTTACCTAGGTTTTCCATATCCAGCCGGTTCTCGTTTTGTGTTTTCTTCATTGCCTCCATTTCAGTTTTCAATTCTTGGACTGTTTCCTTTACTTGTTTGATTGTTTTTTCTTGGTTTCTCAGGGTATCACTCACGGATTTACTTATTTCTTCAAACTTTTTGTTATATTTCTCATCCATTTCTATACTCATTTCTTCAAACTTTTTGTTATACTTCTCGACCAGTTCCTTAAGGGAGTTATTCATATCCTGTTTAAGGGACTCTATTGCTTTCATAATGGCACTTTTTTCCACTTCATCTGGGTTAGAGTGTTCAAATCCTTCTGTTGTAGGGTCGTTGGGATCTGATATTTTCATGTTGTTTTTCAGATTGTTGGAGGAGGTCTTGCCTTGGCGTCTGCCCATCTCTTCGATCCAATGCTCTCTATTGGAGCTTCTGGTATCGGGTCAGGTTCCCTTGTTGGGCAGGGAGTTCACTGATAGAATGCCTACCTTTCCCCAGGCAGGGTATTGAAGCACAGGCACTCCCTCTTTCCGGGATGCCCCTACAGAGCAGGCCCAGTGTGCAAGGCAGCTGAACTGGGGAAATTTTATGGCCTCAGTGGGAGGGGAGAAATATAGAAATTTGTACCTGGATGGAAGCTGGGATGGCAGGCGGGAGAGCCTAGCAGTGTGGACACAGCACTGCAGGCTGACCTGGGAGTCTATGGGGTCGGGGAAAGTCCTAGCTCCTCCTAGCCGGGGCCCCTGCCGTGGCCCGAATCAACTCACCACTCGGAAGGCCCTCTGGATGGAGGCAGGAATGGCTGGCGGGCGGGAAGCTAGCAGGGTGGAGCCAGCAGGGCAGGCTGACCTGGGAGTCTATGGGGTCGGGGAAAGTCCTAGCTCCCCCTCGCCGGGGCCCGAATCAACTCACCACTCGGAAGGCCCTCTGGATGGAAGCTGGGATGGCTGGCGGGAAGCTAGCAGGGTGGAGCCAGCAGGGCAGGCTGACCTGGGAGTCTATGGGGTCGGGGAAAGTCCTAGCTCCCCCTCGCCGGGGCCGCTGCTGTGGCCCGAATCAACTCACCACTCGGAAGGCCCTCTGGATGGAAGCTGGGATGGCTGGCGGGAAGCTAGCAGGGTGGAGCCAGCAGGGCAGGCTGACCTGGGAGTCTATGGGGTCGGGGAAAGTCCTAGCTCCCCCTCGCCGGGGCCGCTGCCGTGGCCCGAATCAACTCACCACTCGGAAGGCCCTCTGGATGGAAGCAGGGATGGCTGGCGGGAAGCTAGCAGGGTGGAGCCAGCAGGGCAGGCTGACCTGGGAGTCTATGGGGTCGGGGAAAGTCCTAGCTCCCCCTCGCCGGGGCCGCTGCCGTGGCCCGAATCAACTCACCACTCGGCAGGCCCTCTGGATGGAAGCTGGGATGGCTGGCGGGAAGCTAGCAGGGTGGAGCCAGCAGGGCAGGCTGACCTCGGGATTGTCTTTTTTTAAAAAAAAAAAAACTATAATAATAAAAAATAATAAAACAAACAAACAAACAAACCAAAAACCAAATGCTTCATCCAAAAAACCAAATGAAAGAAAGAGAAGAGTTAAAGTAATAAAATCAGAAGTAAGTTGGAAAGTCTCAAAGAAATGGATGAATTTAAAAAAAAAAATCAAACCAAGAAATCAACAATCTAAACATCCCTATGGATATTTGAAGATTGAAGTGGTAATAAAATGTTTACAACTAAAAAAAATGAAGAGCCAGATCGATTCACACTGGAATTCTTGCAGAGTTTAAAGGAAAACCTATATCAAACCCTTCTCAGATTACTAAAAAATAAAGAAAAGTAACAGAAGTGGCACCCCTAAACTGTGAAGCCACTCTCACTCTAATACAAAACCTAAGAAAAGACACATACTAAAGAAAACTACAAGCCAATATGCCTGATGAATATAGGCTCAATATCACTCAACAAAAGACTTCAAAAGAATAAATAGATGCATAATAAAGATTATTCACCAGGACCAAGTTTGTTTTGTCCAAGATATTGGAGGGAAGTTTCAAAGTATGCACAACAGGCGATGTAATAAACCACATAAATGACCATAAAGACAAAAATAACATATCTTCTCAATAACTACAGAAAAAACCTTTCTCTCTGGAACTGACCTGAAAGCCTCCTTCATGAGAACTGGTTTTCAAGGACCAAAATCTGCCATGCAAGCTTCCAAAGGAAGGAAACAAGAAGTAGTCTTAACCAGTAATGATGCTGATGAAGTACAATAATGACCAGCGTGGCACATCAACCCTAAAGCTGCAGCAGTGGTACACATGTATAGATGGAAACCAATAGCTTTCTAGTTTGGCAGGTCTCATGTTCAGATGTAGTTAACCAATAAATAATTGACTATATAGATTTATTGTGTGTATGGTCTTTTATTATATATAGTTTTTTATTGATTTAAAATTTGGTGTTTTATTTATTTATTGATGTTGTTGTTTGTATTGTTCTGCTCCTTTTGGGGTAATGTATTTTGTTTTCTAGGTTTTTTCTTCTGTTGTCGTATTGGACTTTTGATTTTTTTTTTTAGAAAGAACTTAAAATTGAGGACAGGGAAGAGGAGAGGACTGGAAAGACTTGATAAAGGGAAGAATATGATCAAGTACATTTAAATCGAAAAATTTTAAAAAATATATAATAAAAAGATGAATAAAGGTATGGTTAAAATCATACTTCCATGTAATTAATTTCAGTGATACTTTCACAAAGTTTCATTTCTTATGGTTACACATTTTAGTATAGCTTCTCAGAAGTAAAAGTAAAACAAATATTTGATAGAGGTTTCACTTTAAAGGATTTCATCCTCACAGAATTTATTAATAACTTAATTTTCATGTGAATAATTTTTCTAATAAAAATAGTTTAAGAAAATTTCCCTGTTGTTAATTACAGATGTTTCATTCATCATATAGTGGAAATTGTATGCTAAGAAGTAAGACATATTCATTTTATTTTATACGTCTTCCATTTTGTTAAAAAATTTTGGAGTATTTCCATAAAATATTTTCCAAGACAACACAGTTTTGGAATAGAGTTTTCCTTTACAATTTTATTTATTTTTCTGGCCATTTTCATCCAATTTACCCTCTTACAGCTGCTATCTTTGCTTTCTTCTTTCTAAGAAATCATTCTTCTGTTCTCATGTGTTTTCTTTCTTTCTTTACTTATTTTGGATTTAATGGCCAAGTGGTATTAAGTAGGATTTACTCATTGGGGCATGGGCAACATATCAGTGGCTACAGTAAAGATGGATACTAAAAAATGATCCCACAATATCTCAGAATTGAGTATAATAAAGGGTTATTTATTTAGGGGTAGGCTCAAAGATAGTTTTCTTTACAAATGGGGAATAGGAACCAAATCCAGCAGCCAAAAGAGAGAGAGTAAGCTTGCACTTTAGTCAGCATTTATTATATAAGAGTTCACACCCAAGTGGGCTGGTATCTTAAAGGCTACTGACTGAAGGAGTTTTTACAGCATCTACACCATTTAAGAAATACCAACAGTCTTTCAAACAGTGCTGGGGCTTCATGGGGATTTCCCCCACCTGGGTTGTAATGTTGACATTACCAGTCTCAAGTAGATTTTATGTAACTAACCACAGTTGCAGTACATTCATGAGTATAACAGCCATGTCGTGTGCAGTAGATTTTCTTTAGAAGTGGTCACCCACATCTCTCAGTTCTTCCATTCTTTTCCTGCCATTTCTGTGATGTTAACTGCACTTGAGAAGAAGCTGCTGAAGTAATATGCTATTTAGCTAAGTTAACAGTCACTCATTCCTGGAACTTTTGAGTCTCTGTATTAACTATCTACTGTAGAAAGAAACTTCTCTGATAGAAATTGAGAGCAGCATTAAACTATAGTTTTAAACACAAATATTCAGAAGACAGTTTGATCACATGTCCGTTACTCAAAACAACAGTAACAGGTTCGTAACAAAAGATTATGGGATCACAGTCATTGATTCTTGACCAAGTTAACAGTATCAGTCATGGAGTGGACCTTAAATCCATTTTTAAAAATGACTTGCTATCCCTGTAATAATCATATTGTTATTATACCAGTGTGTTTGTCATGCTTTTTGTTTTTGTTCATTTTCAAACATGGCTAATATAAAACAAAATTATCTAAGAATGTCTAATCTAATTCCTTCTTCAATAACTAATATAAACCAAGTTTATTAATTTTTTAGTATTGTCACTTGGAAAAGCTTTAATGACAAGTGTATAAAAGCACATTGTTTTCCTAAATGTAAGAATAATAAAATCTTGATACTATTATTAGAAAAATATCTGTGTGTATATTACATTCACATGTGTGTATGGTTATGGTATTAATGTCTTTTTAGATCACAGACCATGGAACTCTATATTTAATCTAAAGGTGCTAGTCAATAGGCACTGGGATATACCTGTCTCTTTAGCCCACTTTACCCTAATTGTAGATGACTGGTTTTCTGTGTGGTTTCTGGTGATCTGAAATTAGATCCTCATGATTACACAGCACAGACCAACCCACTTAACCATTCCCCAGCCCAAAACATAGATTTTTTTTAGATGCTCAGAATTACCTACTATCATAGAATCATTTCTTCATTCTATCATGTTTTATATCAGTGGATCAGTGACCATCAAGATTTTCTTATTCATAGTATGTGTTCCACCTCAAATAGTATGAACAAATATCATGTGTGCTATAACAATACCAAGCTGGTAGTTTCTCAGATGTTAAGATCTTTTGATGCAGTTATTTTGATTTCAGACCTTGAACTTACTCTGTGAGAATATCATGTTTATCATATCATGTGGCAGTTTGAAAGTATTCATTGAAGCTCTATTTCCTTTAAAATAAAATATAAAACCTCTACCCTGATGACTCTAATTTGTAGGTTCAATTGCAGTGCTGTATACAATGTAAACCCAAGCACATTGATCTTCAGGGTTTGATGGCATACCTTGCTATTTTTAGAGCTATAATGATGTATAGTCATCAGATTTTGCAGGCCAAAAACCACAGCCATTGTTTGAGTCCAAGTTCCACTTTTTTCTTATCAAAGACAATAGCATAAATGGCAAAAGGCACAACTTTAAATATTTTGAAATAATTTCCTAAATAATCTCAATTAATTCATTAATTTACATAAACAAGCAACTTTCAGATATTGAGGCTCACATAAGCATCACCTAAGTATTTTCATTCATACTGGAATCATCTCCCCTTCTGAAACATATTGCAAAATATGCATATTGTTTATTGGAATAACCATCAGGTAATGATTTATTTATCTATATAGCTAAGTTGATTTTTAAATCCATTCATTTGTAGTTATTATTGAAATATGACAATACACTAACCATGTTTCTTAGCAAGTTTCTATAACAAGAAGTTTATTGATAAAGTTTTCAGAAATAGAAGAAATCCTTCAGATCTCTATCCATAATAAGTATTACAGTTGCTGTGTCATTTAAACGAGAGATAAAGCAAAAGAGAATCATTATTTTCTGATAATTATAATTATTATTTAAAGTAATAAAGGTACATGCACTGAATTTGTCATATTTTCCTTTACCTATGACTGTTACATGAAGTTTATTTAACTCTAGGCTTATGAAGTATACAGTAAATAAAAAGATAAGAAAACCAAAAAATATAACAACAATTAAAAGCAACACCCAAGACTTGTAGGACTATCACTGTAACTGATAAGCTCCAGAACACCATTACTATTAGGACTGAAAACCCTGTTTTACCCTAAATAATTGGGCTGAATATCTTGCATTATTTTCTAAGGCTAATTAAGCAAACTGAAATCCTAAGCTTCTATGTTGCACAACTGCAGACATTAAGATATGAAATTTCTGTTATTAGAGTCATGTTGAGCATCAGTAGAAGAGATGGTGGAGTAAGTATGTTTGTATTATTTAAACACCCAGGTTCCAGATACAACATAAATTCATGCTCAGCTTTGGGGTGCACTTTTATCTTTAGAATGCTTTATGTTCAGACACAGTGAAGTGTTGTTCCTATTATAGAAAAAGCAGATGTCTCTAGCTGTGCTATGCATAAGAGATCAACAACTCGATGACCAGAGTAATATATACCTTTGTTACCTGTCCAGGTGTGAGGAGCAGGACCCTTGCTGTACATGACTTCAACCCCGCATTTGAAGATGAAGTCTGGGACCATGCTTTTTCCTTGATGCAAAAGGATGTGAAAAGATTGAACACATGACCCCAGACCTCTCCAAAGAGTTCACAGGGGCTTGTTCTTTGGTTAGTGCTTGGGGCCACCACTTACTTGCAAGGCCTTTGTGGCTTTCAACTTTGTCTGTTTGCAACAGTGAAAGCTTGACCCCTTTCCTACAGTGAGTTAACTCCTCTTTGAGCAAAGCACTTAGGACTAGAGATATCCCTGCACTTCTTGTCCAAAGCTCTGGCTAGGAAATTTTGAATTCTACCATAATTTCTTCTCTGTGATTTTCTTCAATATTTAATGCTGGAGGTTTTCAGAAATCCTCTTATACAAATAACATAATTTGCCCTGTTAAACATTTGCTTCATTTTGAGAGAGTTCCTTAGAGGCAAATCAGAAAAGTAAATCATATTCAAAAGGTTTGGTTGTTAAAAGTGTAAAATAGGGGACTGTGTCAATTTAGATTTGTATAGACCTCAGGCACAAATCAGAAGTCCCTCTTGGTATAAAAGACTGTAAAATATGTGTTCTACTTTTAAGATCTCCTGCTGCATGAGGGACTTCTTTTCCAAGTGCCCTAGAGTGATCTAGTTAAGTCTGGGAAGCCTCAGTCTCAGAAGTGTCTTCGATTATTATGTAAAAGAAGGTGTGTCACTTCAGAACTTTGCTTAGCTTAGTTCACACATGTGTTTAAAGAATGCTGTGCATTCACTATCCAGCGGAAGAGAACAGAAGCAGCCTTCCAAACACGTGCATTTTAGATTATTTTATGAAAAGCTATTTGACATCGCTCTGCATAGCAAGTGAAATAAACCTGGCCCACTCCCACAAAACAGGATTTACTCAGCAACTTCACATCCCTTTCCTGACTGATGCCCTCAATCGTTGAATAGTGAATATATTTTTGCTTTTTTTCCAATTTCTTCGTTTTCTAATGTGTATGGATACTTAGCCTCTATTAATTTTAGCAATCTGATTAGAATTGAAAATTTGACTCTGTCTGCTTTTGCTAATGAAAATTTTAGTTTTTGATGTCTGATTAGAGAATGATTTCAGAAATTAAGGATAACCATACTTTAAAATAAAAACTATCTAGTAACCTTATTTCGTTATAGCCTTGATAATGAAAGATGCATCTCAATGACTTTTCCCCGGTGAGAATGTGCAATCTGTGGAAATTTGGAAATCCTATAAATCCTGAATTTACCAACTAATAAACCTGAAGAAATATCTTCCATTCTGAACCTTGAGACATGGAAGTTCAATAAGTTTCTTGTCCAAGTCATAAGATCACCTGTGTGACAGAGACATAAAATGCTGTTCCTGAAACGTATAGAGACACATATGCAGATGCCTCACCTAGACTCAGTTAATTCATTTGAAAGACCCTGTCTCACTTGACAAAATGTGTAATTATAAAGCAAGACAATGATTTCTATCAGCCATAAAAGAAAAGAAGTGGAAATACCACGGGCAAGTAGGGAAAGGAGAAGAGCACAGGCAGAGTGAACAGACTGATAAAACTCCTTCACTCACTAAATAGGAAGCCTAGAGAAGCGGAGGGAAAGGAACACAGTAGAGTCTCAAGGGGACGCATCAGTGTTGACGAACTATTCCACCTGCACACTTACAAAGTGAGATTTCTGCTAAATTGTTTTAACAAGCACCCGTCAAAATGGAACCCCAGACTCCCAGTAGCATCACCGGAGAACTTGGTTAAAATCCAGGATTTGTGTTCCCAGTCTAGACCCACTGAACCAAAATCTTAGTATATGGGGCCCAAGCATTCTGTATTTTAATAAACATTCCATGTGACTGTGGTTCAATCTTAGGTTAAGAACTACTTTTAACATACCTAAATTGATGTCTCAACCTATAAACTAGAAACAGAAGCAGATTTCTTAGTAGAGTTATAGTTAATTGAGAGAATGCAAATGTATACCTGGTTCTGTGAATCACTTAGCCAAGGTAATGACAGCACTGTGCTTCCAGATTTATCTTGTATGCAATCTAGTTCTCTGTGTAGTTTTATTCTCCATACAGACATCATCACCATCCATTTTTAAAAACTAAATAGCCTTGAATTCTAGTTTAGATTTTGCTATATTAACATTCCTATATCTTTACTCTATCAGGGTTAATTCTTGTGGACAGAAGAAGACTGTTCATTTTGAATCTCTTAATAATTTTGACACATTAACACAAGCTTTGCCTTCGCAGTGAATAATATGCATCTATCCCCTGAGATTACTGTGAACTTTAAAATAGAAATCTATTAACACAATGTCTACTCCTCAAAAAATGGCAATTATTATTGTTATGATGAAGTTCTAAAAATTATTTTAATAGTAGGAATTTAATAAATGTTTGTTGAATGTCTTTGGACATAAGAGGACTGTATTTATGTAACTGATAGAATGTTTCCATTGACAATTTGATGCATGTTCATAATATATTCTATTTACCGCCTTTTCCCCACCTTCTCTCATCTCTCTTTCTCACCAATGCTACCACATCCTATCTTCTACAAGTTCACTTCCCAGGTTCATATCTCTTTGCTTTGTGTTGTGACCCTTTGAGATTAACCAAGACCTTCTGTGACCACAGGTTTGGAATTTCATACTTTGAAAACTGATGGGCTCACTTGTGGGTATGCAACTGAAGGAAATGCACCATAATCCATCAATATTCACCTGTTCATTAGATATGGGTAAGTTCCTCCATAATCTATGATCAATTGTTGACATCTTCAGTCTTTTACAGGCCCAGTAAAGGAAACCAGGGCTTCTATGCAGTCAGGTTTACAAAGACCATGCTATAGTTTGATAATTGAAATGTAAATACCTTCTACCTGTCACCTCAATTTTACATTATCTCATGGTATTCTCTGAACCTTAGTAGGGAATGTGTAAGTGTTGACAGAGCTTTTTGTCCTGCCCGGTCCTGCAGTCATTTAGTCCCAAAGAAACACACAGAGGTCAGCCTATTATCTCGGGCTTCTTATGAACTAATTTTTTTTTTTTTTTTTTTTTTTTTTTTTTTTTTTTTTTTTTTTTTTTTAGCAGTGGAAATCTTGCATTTATTTTCCTCAAAACCAAATGCTTTGGGTATGTTTACAAAGACTAACCAACGGCAACAGACATTGGATTTGATCAATAATCTTGTTCCAAAATCTATATAAAAGAGTTATGTCTAGACTGATTGGCCACAATGTACATCGGTATCTATCATTGTCTCACACAAACTTTAGAATACATATGAACGTATTTACAAAGACTGTCCATGAACAGACAGCACTCTGGTCATGACTTTCTGAGCATGACCACTGTTAGATGAGGCAGCTAAAGCAGTCTCAAAATCCTTTACAAAAGGAAATGCCTTTCAAAGTTCAGTTCCAGGTTTTCCCAGTGTTACTTTTTTCTCTTCTGTTTCTTTTCGTCGGCCTCCATCTTAAGCTTAACTTCCTCTGCTGTAAGAGCTCCCAGTTTCTTGGCCTTTGCTTTCTTAACCTTTTCCTTAATAGCCGCCACATCAATCTTAGTTTCAGTAGGAGCTTCCTTTGGCTTCACAGTCGGCTTTTCTTTAGGTGGAATGAACGCCTTGTTTCTTTCTTCCTGCCTCTTTGTAAGAGCTTCTGCTTGCTTGGCCTTGATTTCTTCCATCTTCTGCCGCTTCTTCTGTTTGGCCTTGAGAAAGTACTCGCCACTAGCCAGCTCTTTATCAATCTGACTTTCCGGCTGCGGAGGAGGGAATGGCGTGTACTCCTTCTTAACACTCTTCTTCTTTGGTTCCCTGCGTTTATTCACATTTTTGTGCTTGAATTGTGGCAAAAATCTTTCCCAACTCTGGGTTCGTAACTCGGAATCTTTGGCCAACTCCCGTTTAATCATCAAGGTTTTAATATTATAAATTGGATGAATGTTCTTCATGGTATCAAGCACAACTTTTCGAACCTCCTTCAGGCCACTGAAAGGTCCAATGGCTGAAACAGTATTCCCCTGAACCATGACGTAACAGTTTGTTAGGAGTTCCAACGCCTTCAGTGTAGATCCTTTGGGACCAATAAGGCGCTGTCTTCTTTTCACAAATCTCTCTTTATTTCTCACCAGAGAACCAATTTTAATGATGTCACATGCAACATCATCCTGAAGTATCCGTACTGCCTGTTCAAAGGAAACACTCCTCGCCAAGAGCTTTATTAGGTCTCTGGCCCTGACAATGATGTACGGGTCAAACGTCTTCTTGGTTGTACACACGGTCATGCTACCCTCGATCAAGTCCAGTGTTGCTTTGACATGATGCTCGTTCAAGGCTTTCTGCACCAGAGGCCAGCACTCCTTCAGGTAAACCTCTCTGTATTTTGGGAACAAGGTCGCAATGCTGCTCTCCTCCAAGAGCCCTCTGGGATTGTCCTCTTTGGAGAAAGCTGGTTCCTTCCAACCATCAGGGACAGTGAGGAGTTCCGCCTCATCTTGGTTCTCGCGCTTCTGCTTCGGCTTTTGAGAGTCACTTTTTCGAGCTGCTTTAGCAGGCTCGTCTGCAGAAGATGCCATCGCAAAACTGCTTCCGGCGTCAACGGAAGTAAAACTGTTCTCTAATCCCTCCGGCTACTACGTCTAAGACACAAAATAAGTTCCGGAGAATCCCGACGAGGTCTGCGTGGTCTCAGCGCACATGAGCGCATAGCCAGTCCTGGGGGAAGGGGCTTATGAACTAATTCTTACCTCTTATATTAATCCATTACTCTTGTCTGTGTTAGTCACGTGACTTGGAACCATTGTCAGTGAGGGATTCTTATCTTGCTTCCTCCGTGTCTGGGTGACAACTACAGACTGACTCTTTCCTCTTCCCAGAATTCTCCTGTTCTCATCACTCCGCCTATACTTCATGCCTGGTCACCTCACCTATACTTCCTGCCTGCCTATTGGCTAATCATAATTTTATTAAAATACAAGTGACAAATCTTTACAGAGTACAAATCCATTTTCCCACAGCATATAAATGTCCTCTTTTGGGTCGTGTACTCAATGGTCTCATTCTTATACCTAGTAGCTGTAAATATGCATATATGTTGAAATGAAGTTTATCAATTAAGGATTCAAGTAGAATTTATCTATAGATATAAACATAGATATTTACAATACAGTTTAGGTTCATGTCAATTTATCTAAAGTATAGTAGGAATTTTTATTCTCAGGCACGTAATTTTCCAAGTCATGTTTTATTTGTTTTTTTTTTTCTTAACCCAGTTACATTATCAGACAAGTGTTCATTCCTTTGGAATGGCCCACAATAATGATCTGAGAGAAAATAGTTACTTTGTAACAGTCAGGCCATGTTTTTGTACCTCTTGCCTGTCAAATTGATATTGGAATTCATGGAGTTCACAGCTGGGAAAGATCATGAAGGTATTCTCTAGGAACTTTCAGAACTATGAACGTTATCCAACCATGAATAATCCCAGATTTATTTTACTATATCTTCTTTTTATTTTATTTTTATTTTTTCATTCAATTATTTACACTTCCTTTCCTCCTCCAAATGCCCTCCCGCTCCCCCATTCTCCCTCCTCCCTCTCCCACCCTGCTTGAGAGAGGGCAGGGAACTCTGTCCTGTGAGAAGTCCAGGGCCCTCCCCCCTACATCCAGGTCTAGGGAGCTGTGCATCCATATAGACTAGGGTCCCAAAAAGCCAGAACATGCCATAAAAACACTGAGATAGTGTGCCTGTTCTAATGGGAGCTCACCAAATCCATCTGGACTGGGTCTGAATGAGCATGTGATCAAACCGGACTCTCTGATTGTGGCTGACAATGGGAGCTGACTGAGAAGCCATTGATAAAGGAACTGGGACTTGTTTTTATTTTACTATATCTTGCAACCAAAGCGAGTAGTGTTTTTAGAGCTAACTCTTACCATCTAGTTGGGGTGGCCAATCAAGATGAGTGTCAAGAGTCTATATGGTTTTGGAGACACCTGATCAACAATATACAAAGAGGTATCCTAACACTAGAACCTGGAATTTTTGTTTTGTAAACAGTGGCTTCTAGGAGTTTCGTTATCTAGTCATGCAAGATGTCATCCCTGTAACATTTTATTTTATGTATTGTGTTATTTGAGTGTTCACACATGATGTGTGCACATGTACATGTGTTCTAAGGCAGGCATGTAGACATCAGAAGATAATGTGCAAGAACCTTCAAGATCAAACTAAGTTTAATCATACTCAGGTTGTCAGACTTGGTCACAGGAGTCCTGAACAATCTTTTGGGTCATGTTTGTGTGTGTATGTGTGTGTGTGTGTGTGTGTGTGTGATGTGTGTTTTTAACTGACTTAAAAAGTTGTAGATTTCCATATGACATTTTACAGGTCCTTCACTTTGATTAACTCTCCCTTACCACCATTCTACTGTCCCATTCTCCAAAACCTATTACTACTTAAACCATTTTGGATATTTGCATGCGCATAGCTTAAGTAGAGGTTAGACAAGCATAAGGAAATGGAAGTAGAGAATGGATTCTTAAACCTCTCTAATACATGGCTTTAATAGATTAGGAAAATTTACCAAGTATCAAACTATCTGTAAATCGCATTCTCTTATACAATTCAAAATTGAATGTTACATTGATCCGCGCCTTCTATGTTCCTAGTAGTGATTAGCTTTTACCCCTATTGAGATCAAGGTTGTTGAACTGATAGTCATGGAGGTTTTGTTCTTGAGTAAAACATGCATACTGACAGCTGCTGTCAATAAACCTGATAAGCTTGATCTATGTGTGGGTTTTAAGGAGTACCCTTGGATTTGCTCATGAATGTATTGGGCAGGAGAGAACATAACTAGAAGTCAGACCCCTCCTAGAGGTTGGGACTTGTGCATGTCTTGCTTACTCAGTTGTCATGTTGACACCTATTCATTCTTCAGAGGATTCCACAGGTTGTTTTTATAAGAAATTGATGCAGCATAGATATAGTTAAGAAAGCAGTATGGTTATGGGCCAACGATTCTTTTTATTAACTGCCTTGAATAAATGGGTATCTTTTCTGTTATTTTCCTCATAATTTTCATGAGTCTGATTTTGAATTATGCTGGTAGCATGCCATATTACTTGTTGATCACTGTCATTGTTGGCTACTATAAACATGGGTATTCAACACAATTTTATTATCTATTACTGTTTTATGCAGGACATCAAATGTGTCTCACCAGGTTATATGCAGTTTGTCAACAGAGCTCAATTATATCTGAAAGCTCTGTCTTTGTTGTCTTTATGTTTTGTTCCGTATGTATTTTGTTGTGGCTGTAGAACAGAGGGCAGTAATTCTTTGGCAGATGTCTGCTAAGGCTCATTTGCAATTTCTAATGGACATCTGTAGTCTTTAATTTTCAACAGCCACTACCCATCTGTAAAGGCAATGAGAGAACACAGAAAAGTTTTCATACTCCTTCTGCTGTCTGACCTTCCTATTCCTTTTGCACTTCTAAGGACTCCTGAAAATACTTAAGAACTCTCACAACCACCCAGGATAGATTTATTCTGAAAGATTTATGTTTAAATACTTTTGTGTGCAAGCATGTGTTGGAGTGGGCAGAGGAAGATTTCAGATTACTTAGATCTAGAGCTACTGGCAGTTGTGAATTGCCTGACTGATATTGATGTTCAGAACAAACTGAGATCCTCTGCAAGAGCTATTAAACTCTGAGCCATTGCTCTAACTCATCTTCCGATTTTAAATTTGAAAAACTAACACATGATGTCATATTGAAAGACTATTAGCATCTAATGTTACATAACCATGAATGTAAAACAAATAGTTAAAGATCATGGGAGATTCAAATCCTTCCAGCCAGTAGTCTAAGAAGCTATTTTACATATACTAATTAACATATACTATATGATAATAAGTATATATATATACATACATTTACTAAAAAGTCTCATCAATAGCTTAGTTCTACTGTAAGAAGTTTACATTTTTCTGCAATTTTACTTAGAATAAGACAAGTTATTAATTTATAAGCAATAGAAATAGAAGGCAAGAGGAGAGGAGAGGAGAAGTGAAGAGAAAAAAGAAAAGGAAAGAAAAGAAAGAAGAAAAGATGAACTATTGAACAGATGAGGGAAAAGGAGAGGGAAGGAGGAAAAGGAAAATCACTGTTAGATAATTTTTTTATATTATCCAATCAATTCTTATAAATTATGAGATGGTATAAAACAAGATTCAGTAAGGAATCAAAATTTGTGTTTGATAAGAATTCTTATCACTCCTACCAAAATGGAAAAATCTGTGGCCACCTGAAAATGCTGACTCATTGAAGTATCTGCCACTCTTCTCTGAGAATCACTGGTGATAAAAACAGACAGAAAATTAATTTATCACTGTAACAGAATGAAATACCATGCAATCTGAGCAATATCTCCAAGGGAGTTTTGTTCTTTTTCATTTTCAGATTTGATTGCTTCTTTTGAGCCCAGATCTTATTTAAAGACTGATCTAAACTTCAACATCTAGCATGGTGGAGCAGAACAATTTGCATCATGGTGGACAGGAAGCAGAGCAAAGGACTCATAAGAAAAAGAAAACTCTGCCCCTGGAAGATTGTGACTTTGTGACATACTCCCACCAGAGCCTCTTAGTATAACAGAACCCACTAGGGACAAATGTCTGATTCACTGGCCTATGGAGTGTATTTAATATTCAAGCTATAGCACCCCTATTTCTTCCCCCAGTGGACTCTTTTGTCTGTGACCTATTCACTAAAAGCCTGGACAATCATAGTCCTCCTGACATCCACAACCACTTTGAGAACATATCTTAATCCTTTATTATCTGTACTTTTTAGTATGTTTCAAAAACTTTTATAATTCTAGCAATGTAGTTTGAATGAGTCAAACATGGACTGTAATAATATAAGAGTATCAAATAACTATTTTGTACACACAGTCCTGTTTGCTCATTCTTTGGCCTTTAAAAGAGGTATAATAACCCACAATACTCTATACGTAGGTCCATAATAAATACTTATTTTTAGAAGAGCTTTTATTCCATAATTACCTAATAGTCTTGTATTTTTCTACCTTAATGCAAGGACAAAATATTTTAAATAACAATCTTGTTTTTCTTCTTTGGACTCCAGAGAATCATTACCTTACTCAATACATAAGAATTAGAATTTTCTTTCATCTCTTTTGTACAGCTTGCTTTTCTTGTCTTTGCCTATGCATTTTTGAATAAAGGTTGTAAGCTTTACTTCAATCTCTTTTGTTTTGATCTCTCAAGATTTCAGTCATAGAAATTCAGATGCTAACATATGAGCCTTTGTAATTTTTATAATTAAAAAAATCTATACCAGACTAAGAAAAATTGAAAAAAAAACCTCATAGAGTATGGAAACAAAAGTATTATGCCCAGTGTGTGGGGACCCCGAAAGACCACCAGGGAGAGGGACTCACCAAAATGCACAATGCAAGCTGGTAGGAACCTCATCAAGATTACTAGTACAACTAGTGAGAAGAGGTACTCTGCGCTTGTAGAGGGCATTATTTAAAGGCAAAACCCAGAAAAGTCATTTTAGCAGAGTGTGCTGGCATTGATCCTATCTACAATGGTTGGAATGTTAAGAATTTCCTTTGGATAATCTGTTCCTGAGTGGTACCTGGGTAATCTCAGTTTGAGGTCTTTATTGGAAAGACCATGTATTGCCCCAGGGTAAACTATTGAGACACAGGCCTCTGTTGAGTTTGTCATGACTGGGTCCCACAAAAAGAAAAACTATGGCCATATTTTCAACACCAAGAAATAATTATTGTTGGGGACTACAGACAACCATACCCTAAATTTCTTGTAAACAACTTGTATTCCTCTGCTCTGAGCAGCCTAGTTCCCGTAGAATGTGATTATTGTATTCCCGTAGAGTGTGATTATTGTATTCAAATTAAAACTCTGCCATATCTCATGGAAAATTTAAAATAATGTTTTAATGTTGTAGGCTTCATTTATTAAATTATCCACTTTATTTTAATATTGTTATATTTGTATTGATATAACAAATGTCTATATTAACCTTGAAACATCAGTTAGCTTAGTTGAAATTTCTACTTTACTGGTATTTGAGGTCAAATATGGAAAATCTTCCTGAATAATAGTTATTAAATAATAGTCTTATTGACTATTTATTCATTGCTGTGACAAAATACCTAAGAAAAGTAACCTAAGAAAGTAAGCTTCTTTGATCACAGGCTCAAGGTACACTTTATCAGGGTTGACAGCATGGTATCAGTGGGTGGAGGGCCTCTTCACACTTACTGAGAGAAGCAGGGAGAGACAAATTTTGGGGTTTTATTGGTCTCTTATTTGTTTTGTCCTCTCTTCTTTATTTCAGATCTCTAGCCTGTGGAATTTCTGTTACCACCCACATCCAATTTGGGTCATTCTTATGCAGTTAAATCTTTCAGAATGTATCCTCACATACACACGCAGCTGTGTGTCTTCTAAGGTTTCAAATCTAGTCAAATAGGCAATGAAAGTTAACTATACCACATATTATGGATTACATGTAACTCCCAGAAAGGAGAAATGGAGGGTGCAGTTTTAGATCTCAGATTCTAATTTTGGATGAAAACTTCTCCTAAGAAGTCTATTATATACAGAGATATCGATATCATTAGAAATGAATATGTCAGCTCTTTTAATTTTATTGGCATGAAATGACTGTGTTGACAGCTACATATTGAATTTAAAAATTGAAAATTGTGGGGCAGGGCAGATGTCTTTACTGCAGTAATAATTGTCCCAGTAGTTACATATATGGTGCAATGACATACATGCAAGTATGAATTTAAAGTGTTAGTGCATTGTATAGTGTTAAATTCAGATTTATATTCTGTGATACATATTTATCTCAAGCCAATTATTGCCTTTTATCTGCGTATGTTTTGTCCCCAGAATTCAGTGCTTGTTAAGTTTTTCTACATCTGTCCCATTCACTGTTATGGGGACACAAGAGAGTTTGACTTTTCATCCTGATGACCACTTTGTCATGTAGCTCATGGTTGTATTAATGGTAGCTAGCAAAACTCCCCATACAGTGCTCGAAGAGAGATGGCTACCTGGAGAAATTAGTCGTAATAAGGGCTATAGATCAGATAGACTGTGCTTTAATGCCATTAAGAAATTACCCCAACAAGATTATTAAGTGTGATTATCAAACACTCAGACAGCTAAAATGTTGTCTTTGAGAACACAGACACTGGATGTCTAGTTACGGGCAGAGACATCAATAAACTGTGCCCTCTTCAGAAGCCAAGAAAGCTGAGGACACTGTCTGAAGGAATTGGATTTAAGTGTGCTCTTTGAAGCCAACAGGAAATGGTGTTCAGTATGTGCCAAGGTTAAAATGTTCTTACTCAAGGGTAAATTGGATGTTGCAGCAGTTAGCAAAGGCCATTTACAATCATTTATGAACATTTCAGATCTTTCCCTGGGACACTGTTGTCTGAGATTGAAAGAGAGAGAGAGAGGGAGAAGAGTAATTCGAACATCTCAGAAAATACAACTTTTTAGCTTTTAATTTTGCTTATGATATCTTTAAATGTTACATCTTTGTTTATTTACTTTCCCTTCTATCTTATTTCCCAAGTTAATAATGTACATTTAAAACTTATTTTAAAGATTTTACTTTACTTGAATTACATTTAAAAATATTTCCTCTCAAAGAATGTATACCAGAATATTTAGAAAAGAAAGCAAAGAAAGAGAGATCATGAGACCCTGAGGCCAAAGATTGGAAGATGTCAGACCCACTTTTATCTGTTGACCTTCTACTGCCATGTCTCCCACCTTGTGAGTCTGATTCACTAAGAATATTGACATAAATATTTAACACATTATTAAAAGCCTTGAAATATATTTGCTAATATAATATTCAGTGCTTACTATTAAGATGTCAACCATAGCTTAAATGTTTGAACATTCAACCAGCAGCACTGAAGGTCTTGTAATGCACACATTCTTTTCCAAATTTAAGAGTTAACATAAAGAAAATTTAAAAAATACTCTCACCAAAACACAAATAAATAAAAATGTAAAACTTTTAAACTGACAAATCAACAAATTTATACAAGAAACATCATGTTCTTTGAAAGATGTAGCCACTCAAATGTCCATTCACAGAATAAGAATTGTTTCCTGGGGTTGAAGGAATAATTTACCATTTCTATCTCCCTTCAGCTTGCTTACTGATTGCAAATCCTGTAGTTTTCCCATGATACTAACCAAAATACCATTGCATCACTACAAGAAGTTTACATGATTCTGAATATTTCATAAATGTTTTTCTTCAGTCTTACAATAAACAAATATTTTAAAAGTATGATACTATGACTATCTTATAATAGATATGAAGAAATAATGGATGTTTTAAGCTGTCATTTCTGACATGTCCGAATGTGTATGTTAGAAATGAGAAAAAGAAGACCTCAGCATCAAATCCTACATTCTCCCTTTGGCTTTGTATTATTGGACAAGAGAAAAGAAGGAAGTAAATTCTTACAACAGTCATTAAAGAAACTTTTAAAAGACAGAAATTTCTGTTGGGAAGTGGCTTAGAGGTCATTGCAGTTAAGCCTGACAATATTTCTTAGTTTTAACTTTAAAAAGTATCTTTTTCTTTTTATCTTTTCATATTTTACCTTGGAAATAGCATTACTCCTTTTTTTTCATGAAAATTCCAGTGAATTGGTTCTTTAACTTCATGAAGAAGTTCTATGGTTTTCTAATTATTTACTTTTATGTATTTGTCTCTTTCTCTTGGCATATGAAACATCTTTCTCCCTATCACTTTTAACCACTATTGTTTTATTATACTAAGTCATATATAGATTTGAATAAGCAACTTGGTAGTTTCAAATAGCATAATAGGCATGCAAAGGTTTGTTTTATAGAAATCTCACTAACCACTTCTGTGAAAGTGTAGCCTAAATTAATAATATAATCTAGTCTTGAGAGAGTATCAGACTAGTGTAGGAGGTCCTTCTGTCTGTGTTGCTTTCACTAGTTAATGAAGAAACTGCCTTAGCCTGTTGATACGTCAGAATTTATGTAGGCATGGAAAACTGGACTGAATGTTGGGAGGAGGAAGGGTAGAGTCAAGAGACACCATGGATCCGTTGGAGACAGATACTGGGAATTTTACCCAGTAAGCCACTGCCATGTGGCAATACAAAGATCAATAGAAATGGGTTAAATTAAGATGTAAGAATTAACCAATAATAAACTAGAGCTAATGGGCCATGCAGTGATTTAATTAATACAATTTCTGTGTGGTTGTTTATTTCAGGGCTAAGCTTGTCTGGCGGCTGGGTTGAACAAGCGGGCCCTTTTCCTACATCAGACAAACCCATCATTCTGTAATAAGATGACTTTTCTTTGTTAATTTCCAAGGGAAAGAATATTTGAATTACCTGATACAGATTTACCTAGAAAATCAGCAGTAGATTTTCTCCTATGGCCAGTGAATTCCCTAGCCATTGTTTTTGATCATATTTATAGATTAGGCAAGAATTCCTTCTGTGGTGAATGCCTCAAATTTAGTCAAGACATCCTTCTAAATATGTGTTTTATCTTTAAATACATGGATTTGTGTTGCTACTAACTTTGGTCAGAGAAGTATCTCATTGTTATAGGTAGTTGCTAATACAAGTCCCATTACTGTTCAAAGTACTTAGAATAAGTGACAAAACAGGTTCTTCAATAAATGGGCCATCTATATCATTGCACCTGCTCTGCAAACCTCAAGTGACATTGCAGAAGAGGGTTGGGGTAGAGAAAATGATAAGACCTAGAGGATGGGAAAACATGATTTGAAATGCTTTCTTAGAATGACATGGGTGTTGCAAACATGAACTCACAACATTATGGCTACCTGAACAAGATAAAGTCAGTTAAAATTTCCAGCATCAAGGGGGAAGGGGTTCCCAAAATCTATTAGCAGTTGATGGACCAAGGGGACACAGATAGTAGATTTTCTTTAGGGTGTGTCTGCCAGTAGGGTCACCATGCCACATTCCATGATGACACACCCATGCTCATATGGGCAGCACTAATTGAATTTATTAGGTAAATAATAACCAACTAAATAAATAAATAAACAGACTGAACTTGATATGATAACAAAGAACTAATGCTAACCTCAGATGGAGGCTGGTCTCATGTACCTAGCCTTGTTAGGATAATGGTAAATATTAAATTTAGATATAGATCACAATAACTCATCTCTGCCTCTCCCTGTGGCACGGGGAAGCTGCTAAACATTGTAAATAAATTATTGTAAGAATTCACATGGTATTTATAATTCCTGTAAATAAGCAAATCTGTTGGTGGACAGGTTGGTTTTACTCTGTAATTAACAAATATGAGATTCTTCCCTTATGTCCTGGTTACTTTTAGGAAAGAAAGGACGTGCTAAGTTCCAATAGATCAGAATCATCCACTTTCAATGTCCTGCAGATGCCTTGAGAAAGCTGCATGGAAGTTAAAATTACTTTCTGCTGAGTCACAAAGGTGACCTCCACTCCAGCTAAGACTGTCTAAATGGCTAGTACCATAATTTCCATACAACAATTTCCACCAATGCTGTGGTGGTACCATAAGGAACTGTTGTGACATGCTACAAAATGAACCACACCATAACTTTATTTGCAAGAAAGTCTTCTATGATTGGTATAAATAAACCTTTTGTCTACCTAAGTCAGCTGTTTGGCTCACTTTGTGAACCAGAATACAGATATCCTCATTTGTTGATCTTCTGGTATACTAAATAAATAAATAAATAAATAAATCTTGAGTGTTTTCTTCTCTTTTTTTATTTCTTTGGTTTTTTGTTTTTTGTTTTTTTGGACATGGTTTCTCTGTGTACCTTTGGTGCACATCCTAAAAGTTGCTCTGTAGCCCTGGCTGGCTTTGAACTTATAGGAATCAGCCTGTCTCTGCCACCTGAGTGCTAGGATTAAAGGTATGCATCACCATTGCCTGGCCAGTGTTGTTTTCTTTGATTTTAATAATGTTTAACAGCAGCATTCAGGTCCTAGAGAGAAGGACAAGTGGGTTAGTGTGTTCTCTGTCATGTAGTTTGTATTTAATATTCAGAATTATACTAGCAAGTTTGTGTTGCAAAGACCAACCTCAATCTGAGGCAAATGATAAGAACTTTGATGTAATAGTCAGTTTCTATAGTGTGCTTTCCTTTCTGTTAGCGAAGGTATTGAGCTATCATAGAAAGAAATGGTTCCAGTGAAGCAATGTAGCCAAGAGTTAACCATAGTGTAAACCAATAACATCAGGAAATCAGATGCTTCACTGCCGCTCCATCAATTTTGTGGGCCAGGGAATATAGAAGGAACCTTGGAAACTTCTATTTAATTTTTTCTTGAAACTAAAACTGATGTAAAACCCAAAATCTACTTTAGCATGTTACCTGTACATTGATTATTTTAAACTATGGTAACTCAAACTACAGCCCAATATCTAGCACTATACCATTATGCTTGTATATTATATACAAGCATAAAAATGTCCTCTGAAACCCAGTCCTATGCACAATGAGTATGTACCAATACCATTTTAAATCAACAAAATTTATGTCCCTTTATAATCGTATTTAACTAGGAAGCATCTGTGTTTCATGGGTTCTTGATTGCATTCATTAAGCACCTATTTATTATGCCTGCTTTGCTATGAAGTAACAATGCATGGCGGTCAGTGAGAGTCTAAGTTCTTAAAGGTAGAACAGAATGGATATATGCACAAAGAAGGTAAATATAAAATTAAAATGCATGGCATAAAAAAGATTGACCCATTTTCTAGAATCCTGCCACATTTCAAACTGATATACACATACCACGTACATACATGACAAACCAGAAAGTTGTGAAATAGCATGGGCAAATCCTATGAGCACCTGCACATCCAGAGCGTGGGAAATGCCATCTCATCATTAAAGGCAGGAGCAAGTCCTGGGGACACCTGTGCATGGGCAAGTCTTAGATGATATCTATATGATTAGAGAATTAGCCAATCATGTGGACACTAACACATGAGTGGAAGGGAAGGTGGCTGTGTACCTATGGGGCACAGACAAACCTAGAGGCACCCACCAATGGGAGCATGTTAGGAAGATCTGGAAGCTTCTGATCAGGTAAGGAGTAGAAGGTTGAAGTGTAAGCTGAGATACATAAAGACTGTGGGCCAACAGGCAGACTAGAAGAACTTGGGTTGTGAGGACAATGTGAAACATGAGGAAATTAAGGAATTACGGAAGGTCATAATTGCTTTTGGAAAAAAATACATTGAATACTAGCCATTCTGAGTTATTTGCTTTGAGAGATACTTTAAATAAATGTGCACAGTCTTCAAAATTTACAATTCAAGTATGACTTAGGATCCAGAATATGCTGGACTCCCAAAGAAGTAATAAATGCTTTTTATATTGCAGGAAACCTCCAGAGGGTTGGGAGTAATATTTCATAATCAAATACATGAAATTATCTCTGTCAGAATGTATGAATTTTTCACTTTAAATGGGACTAATCAGTTCAGATCAGATTTATCATTAAAGGAATTAAGATGAAATGTTTGGTTGTCAGAACATTTTAATTTCAGAATTGCAGATGAGAGATTTTGGATGAATATTAGATAGGTTAGAGGCACACACAGAGGCAATGTGGATCTAAAAGCCAAAGCAAAGAATTCAGCAACAATTAGGATGTTGGCGTTACAGTGATATAACAATGATTTATAGTGTCTAGGAAAGAATCCACAGACAAAATTTGATTCATTGGCTGCCCTTCAATTCTGTGTCAGTGTTGGATATATTTTGCTCTCCTACTCAACAGACTGTTTACATATTTTAATACACACTAGATTTTACCCCTCTGATATAAATTTTATATTTTATTGTGACTCAGAGAAAGCTGCACCCCACAGTTCTTTGTGACCTCCTCTGCTCTGCAGCTTCTCCAACTATTTTAGTAGTATATTTAAAAACCTCTAGTTAAAGTAAAATTCACACTATTATTAAAATTTGGCAACAAACCTAAGGATAGTTTAAGTAATAATCCATCCTATAGTATAACATTTGAGAACCATTGGGGTAAATGTGGATCATTGAAATAATTATGGAAAGCTAGTTACAAATAAGCAAGCAGTGATTTATGATCAAATGAAGGTAATTTCAACTGGGATATGTATAGTAGAGTGGTGTCCTTTGACCTTGGAATACAAGTGGTCTGTTTTATTATGTCAATTATCCAACAACAACAAAAAAGGAGCATGCTGAGTTTTAGACATTAAGAATATTCATTTGCTCTCTGAAATACTTTAAAATGTTCTTGCATAAAGAAACATTTCTCCACTGCTCAGGAATGGTGCTAGCATAGTTTTTATGTATTGATTAACAGTGAAGACAGTCCACCATAGACAAGCAACCAGATCAACCTGGACTACATAATTTCTCAGTAAGACTTTTCCTATGTGACTCCTGGTTGTGTTAAATGCACAGTTAAAACTAACCAGTACAACAGTAAAGCAAATTTCTAGTTTTGTGATCTCCATAAGCATTTCAAATTTATGCTTTGGTCCTTTTATTTCTTAGGGGATTTTTTGTAGTTGTTGTTTGTTCCTTTAAAAAAAAGAACAGTTTTGTTCCAATTCTATTTTACAGAGTAGATACTGACATTGTAGGCTTCTATCATAACTTTTAAGTAAGATATGTGATTTACAGATAGTGTCAAGTCTAGAGATTGTAATGACACTCTGCATTCCTCAAAGTCAGAAAGTTAGATAGTTTGTTCTCAATTCTATCTATCTGTCCATCATCCATCTATCTGTTTTTCTATCTATCTATCTATCTATCTATCTATCTATCTATCTATCTATCTATCTATCTATCTACCTACCTACCTATATCTACCTATCTATCTATCAACCATCTATCTATCTAATCCATCACTATCTAAATATCTAAAAATATTTTTTAGTTATATTGTGTATATAGTCTACAATAGTATCATTTTGAAGTTAAAGGCTTACTTCAAATGTACTTTGTGCAAAATAATTCACTTGTAAAACCCTTATATAACAAAATGATCTATGAAGCAGGAAAAATTGAGCCAGTTTTCCCCAAGATGAAAACAGCAAGGTGTCTAGCTCACAGAACAAAAAACTTTTTATTTAGGTTTTTTGCTGCCCTTCCCTGCCTTCTGATATAAACATCCCATATTTGTAAACATATTGAGCCAGCTTCATTTCAAAATCCTTTACACCACTGGATTTTCTGTTTATGCTTCGTAGACAAGAACTGCCTTTGCACCACATCTGTGGAAAATTGAGCTTCTCACTTCTTACCAGTCTTCCATGTATGATATCCTTCCATTCTTTTGATATTTCCTTCTATCCAAATATTTCTATGGAAAGGAAGTGTACACTAAGAAGAGTATACTATTGGAATGCTCCAAATTGGCCATGCATATCCACACAACATAGCATTATGATATTAGAGTAAAATAGCTGCATTTAAAAGTTTAAAATAACACAAATTATTTCACAGGACATCATCATTTCCTTGATGTCATTTTTTTGTTGCAGTCTTGATTAGTATCCAAAAGACAAACATGTTTGGTCCATGAAGACAATTCTAAGATCCTAACTTAAAATGTCTAAAAATTTCATAATTTTACGAGATGAGAAACTACCCATTCCACAATGACTGTGATCTAGAGAGCAGCAGAGCACAGCAGAGCAATTGCCACAGACCATTCAGTTTCTCTTGAGTTAATATTATCTTCTGTTCATTTGTTTAGACATTGGTTGTAAATAGATGAAGAACATGTACTTTATCTATCGTTCCAACAGTTCCTTAACCATCCTGAATGCTAGAATGTTTAAGATCATGAGGTAGGTGTTGCTTTCATTGGTTAATTAATAAAGAAACTGCTTGGCCTGATAGGTCAGAACATAGGTGGGAGGAGTAGACAGAACAGAATGCTGGGAAGAAGGCAATGAGGCAGTCACCATGACTCTCCTCTCTGAGACAGATGCAGGTTAGAATCCTTCCCCGTAAGCAACCACCTCGTGGTGCTACACAGATGATTAGAAATGGGTTAATCAAGATGTGAGAGTTAGCCAATAAGAGGCTGAAACTAATGGGCCAAGCAGTGTTTAAATTAATACAGTTTCCATGTAATTATTTTGGGTAAAGCTAGCTGGACAGGCGTCGAGAAATGGCCCGCCGTTCATACTACAAGATCATTCTTTCTCAAAGGACTATTGAGAGGAGTTATGGGCTTAGGTTTCCTGCCTTGTACTTCAAGTTTATCATATTTTAGATTATTGAAGGTAAATTCTCGATATGTTGCCATAATAAAGGTGAGCCTAAATATGCAATGTATACATGTTAGCCTCAAACACTTGGCATTATCTCTTGAATTTTTTTAGAGCACTCCTAAATAGTATTATTAATCATGAATCTGCACCAGCTGGAGGAAATCTTATTAAATATAAAGTAAAATGTATAGAGGAATCCAAACCAAAAGTGATAGTGTAGTAATAGAAAATAAATCCAGGGGTAAAAGGTCAAGCACTTGGCTTTTGAAAATTCATCACTTTACTATTTATTCTTTTTTTTTTTAAAAAAAAATCACTTTAAGTCAGTCTTAAATAGTTGATATATCAAAAGAAAAATATACTTTCTGTGAAAAACAGGCAATACAACAATTGAAAATTTATGAAATGCAAATACTAATATTAATAATGAACATATTTTCATTTTCAAGTATTTTACCTATTGTTTGAGCATACTGTTTGGTTTTGCTTTTATTTAAATTTTGTTTTGCTTTGAATAATTTCTTATGATACTTTAGGTTTATTCCCTTGTAAGATGAGGTGTTTGGTGATATAGTCTGCTGTTCTCTCAGTTTTCTTTTCATGGTGGACAAGTCACTTTTTTTTCTATTTTTTTTGACTAGATTTCTTTTTTTATGCAGAGTTCTTTTAATTATATGTGGTCTTACTTGTCTATTTTTTCATTTTATTCATTCTACTTCTGATATTGTAGCTATCAACAATAAAAAAGACATATTCTCAAACCAAAATCATTTGAGTTTTGCCCTATACTTTCTTCTAAAAATGTAGCTTTGTAATTTCAGGTTTTACATTAAAGTTTTTCGTCCATTTTGACCCAACTTTCATGCATACTTTAAAGGAAGAGCCCCAATTCATTATTTACATATGGATAACCTGTTTCTCAACAGTATTTCTGGAAGAGAACTTATTTTCCCTATTGAACTTTTGATAAAATGATAAATTACACTTGACTATAAATGTTTGGATGTAGTTTGGGAGATTTCTCCATTATCTACTAACCTTTGAGTCTGTTTTTATGCCAGGATCATTATTTGTTATTACAATGACTTTGTAATAATAGTTTGAAATGAAATACTTTAAGGTCTTCAGCTTTGGTCTTAAGTTTGCTCTGTTTTTTTTTTTTTTTTTGGAATCTTATGATTGGAATCCATTTATCTCTTCTTAATGATGAATGACTCTTTTACTTAATAATGATAATCTTCCTAATAATCTGACTTGTAATATCTAGACAAACCACAATAAAAGTCAAATCATTAACAAAATATGTGTCACTATATTTTCTATATCTGTAAATAATTGAAATTTGTTAAACAGTTTTCATCATAAATCTTACAAAGTTATTATTAAATACCAAAATATTTTATTCTTATGATAGTAAATAAATTTTAAAAATCCTATTTCCTTACATATAATCATATATATTATTAATTAATCAGAATTAAGATAAGTGAGTACTTAAAACAGACTTTCATCTCTACAAACTTCAATAATTGAGATAAAAAACAAAAGGTAGGCCCTGATTTCTAGCAGAGGGCCATAGGAGGGGTGAGTTTGCTTCGGGCTGTGGCAGGGTCCCGGTGAGGAGGAGCTTGGGCGTTCCCCGACCCCATAGACGCCCAGGTCACCCTGCAGTGCTGGCTACCCCCTCCCGCCTGCCATCCCAGCTCCCATCCAGGTACGAATTCCTATATTTCTCCCTTCCCCCTCGGGCCATAAAATTTCCCCTGCTCAGATGCCTTGCAAGCTGGGCCTGGGCTGTAGGCGCATCCCGGCTGGAGGCAGTTCCTGGGTCTTAAAGGCCTCCCTGAGGACAGGTGGACCAGGTGCCAGCTCAGCCACATTCCTGACCAGCAGGGGCCCTGACTTCTAGCAGAGGGCCATAGGAGGGGTGAGTTTGCTTTGGGCCCATGGCAGGGTCCCGGTGAAGAGGAGCTTGGGCGCTCCCCGACTCCATAGACTCCCAGGTCACCCTGCAGTATTGGCTCCCCCCCTCCCGCCTGCCATCCCAGCTCCCATCCAGGTACGAATTCCTATATTTCTCCCTTCCCCCTGGGGCCATAAAATTTCCCCAGCTCAGCTGCCTTGCAAGCTGAGCCTGCATTGTAAGCGCATCCCGGAAAGAGGGAGTGCCTATACTTCAATAGCCTGCCTGAAGAAAGGTGGGTATTCTGTCAGTGAAGTCCCTGCCCAAGAAGGGAACATGACCCAGTAACAGAAGTTCCAATAGAGAACATTTGAAGTAAGAGATGGGCAGACGCCAAGGCAAGACCTCATCCAACAATCTGAAAAACAACATGAAAACACCAGATCCCAAGGACCCTACAATAGAAGGACTTGAACACCTTAACCCAGAAGAAGTGGAAAAAAGTGCCATTATGAAAGCAATAGAGTCCCTTAAACAGGATATGAATAACTCCCTTAAAGAATTGGATGAGAAGTATAACCAAAAGTTTGAAGAAGTGAGTATAGAAATGGATGAGAAATATAAAAAAAGTTTGAAGAAATAAGTAAATCCGTGAATGATACCCTGAGAAACCAAGAAAAAACAATCAAACAGGTAAAGGAAACAGTCCAAGAATTGAAAACTGAAATGGAGGCAATGAAGAAAACACAAAACGAGAACCGGCCGGATATGGAAAACCTAGGTAAACGAACGGAGACTACAGAATCATGCATAACCAATAGAATACAAGAGATAGAAGAACGAATCTCAGATTCTGAAGATACCATAGAGAAAATAAATGCTCTGGTCAAAGAAAACAGCAAATCCAACAAATTCTCTTCACAAAACATTCAGGAAATCTGGGACACAATAAAAAAACCAAATCTAAGAATAATAGGGATTAAAGAAGGAGAAGAACTGCAGATCAAAGGCCCAGAAAATATATTCAACAAAATTATAGAAGAAAACTTTCCCAACCTAAAGAACGATATTCTTATGAAGGTTCAAGAAGCATACAGAACACCGAATAGACTGGATCAGAAAAAAACATCCCCTAGCCATATAATAATCAAAACACAAAACATACAGATTAAAGAAAAAATTTTAAGAGCTGCAAAGGAAAAAGGTCAAGTAACTTATAAAGGTAAACCTATCAGGCTTACACCGGACTTCTCTATGGAAACCATGAAAGCCAGAAGATCCTGGAGAGAGGTACTGCAGAAACTAAGAGACCATGGATGCAAACCCAGACTACTATACCCAGCCAAGCTATCGTTCACTATCAACGGAGAAAACAAAATATTCCAGGATAAAAACAAATTTAAACAATACGTAGTTACTAATCCAGCCTTACAGAGAATATTAGAAGGAAAATCACTACCGAAGGAATCCAACATTCCCAACACTGCCTACAATAACTCAAACATCTAGCGACCATTCACAAGCACAAATCAAAGAAGGAAAACACATACACTCCACTACATAAAAAAAAAATGATCGGAGTCAACAACCACTGGTCATTAATATCACTTAATATCAATGGACTCAATTCACCTATAAAGAGGCACAGACTTAGAGATTGGATACGGAAACAGGATCCAACATTCTGCTGTTTACAAGAAACACACCTCAGCCACAAAGACAGACACCTACTCAGAGTAAAGGGTTGGGAAAAGGTTTTCCAAGCAAATGGACCTAAGAAACAAGCGGGCGTGGCCATTCTAATATCTAACAAAATCGACTTCAAACTAAAATCAATCAGAAGAGATGGAGATGGACATTTCATACTCATAACTGGAACAATTCATCAGGAGGAAGTCTCAATCCTGAATATCTATGCTCCTAATATAAAGGCACCCACATATGTAAAAGAAAATCTTCTAGAACTCAAGGCAGTCATCAAACCACACACACTAATTGTAGGAGACTTCAACACTCCTCTCTCACAAATGGACAGATCAATCAGACAGAAACCAAACAGAGAATTAAGAGATTTATTGGAGGTATTGAATCAAATGGACTTAACAGACATCTATAGAACACTCCACCTAAATAGGAAAGAATATACCTTTTTCTCTGCAGCTCATGGAACCTTCTCGAAAATTGACCACATATTCGGTAACAAAGCAAACTTCCACAGATACAAAAAAATATTAATAACCACCTGTGTCTTATCAGATCACTATGGACTAAAATTAGAATTCAACAACAATGCCTCCCCCAGGAAGCCAACAAACTCATGGAAGTTGAACAGTCAACTACTAAATCACCCCTGGGTCAAGGAAGAAATAAAGAAAGAAATTAAACTCTTTCTTGAATTTAATGAAAACAATGACACAACATACTCAAACCTATGGGACACTATGAAAGCAGTGCTAAGAGGAAAGATCATAGTACTAATTGCCCAATTAAAGTAAACGGAGAAATCACACATTGGAGACTTAACAGCACACTTGAAAGCTCTAGAAAAAAAGAAGCTGATTCACCAAGGAGGTCTAGAAGACTGGAAACAATCAAACTGAGGGCTGAAATCAACAAAATAGAAACACAGAAAACAATCCAAAGAATCAATGAATCAAAAAGCTGGTTCTTGGAGAAAATTAACAAGATTGACAAACCCCTATCCAAATTAATCAAACGGCAGAGAGAGAACATGCAAATTAATAAGATTGGAAATGAAAAGGGGGACATAACCACAGACACAGAGGAAATTCAGAGAATCATTAGATCTTACTATGAAACTTTATATGCCACAAAGTTGGAAAATGTAAAAGAAATGGACATTTTTTTAGATAAGTACCATATACCAAAGTTGAACCAAGAACAGGTGAACAATCTCAATAGACGTGTTAGTCGCGAAGAATTAGAAGCTGTTATCAAAAATCTCCCTACCAAAAAAAGCCCAGGACCAGATGGTTTCAATGCAGAATTCTACCAGAACTTCCAGGAAGAGCTAATACCTATACTCCTTAACGTTTTCCACAATATAGAAACAGAAGAGTCATTGCCTAACTCCTTTTATGAAGCTACAGTTACCCTAATACCAAAACCACACAAAGACACAACCAAGAAAGAGAATTACAGGCCAATCTCACTCATGAACATCGACGTGAAAATTCTCAATAAAATACTGGCAAACCGAATCCAAGAACACATTAGAAAAATTATCCATTATGATCAAGTCGGCTTCATTCCAGAGATGCAGGGCTGGTTCAACATATGCAAATCTATCAATGTAATCCATCATATAAATAAAATGAAAGAAAAAACCATATGATCATCTCACTAGATGCTGAAAAAGCATTTGACAAAATTCAACACCCATTTATGATAAAGGTGTTGGAGAGACTGGGGATACAAGGATCATACCTAAATATAATAAAAGCAATATACAGCAAGCCGACAGCTAACATCAAACTGAATGGAGAGAAACTCAAAGCCTTTCCACTAAAATCAGGAACACGATAAGGCTGTCCATTCTCTCCATACCTCTTCAATATAGTGCTTGAAGTTCTAGCAATAGCAATAAGACAACATAAGGAGATCAAGGGGATTCGTATTGGAAAGGATGAAGTTAAACATTCGTTATATGCTGACGATAAGATAGTATACATAAGTGACCCCCAAAACTCTACCAAAGAACTCCTACAGCTGATAAACACCTTTATTAACGTGGCAGGATACAAGATCAACTCTAAAAAATCAGTGGCCCTCCTATACACAAAGGATAAAGAAGCAGAGAGGGAAATCAGAGAAACATCACCTTTCATGATAGCCACAAATAGCATAAAATATATTGGGGTTACTCTAACCAAGGAAGTGAAAGACCTATTTGACAAGAACTTTAAGTCTTTGAAGAAAGAAATTGAGGAGGATACCAGAAAATGGACAGACCTCCCCTGCTCTTGGATTGGGAGAATCAACATAGTAAAAATGGCAATTCTACCAAAAGCAATCTATAGATTCAATGCAATCCCCATCAAAATCCCATCAAACTTCTTCACAGACCTTGAGAGAACAATAATCAAGTTTATATGGAAAAACAAAAATCCCAGGATAGCCAAAACAATCTTATACAATAAAGGAACTTCTGGAGGCATTACCATCCCTGACTTCAAACTCTATTACAGAGCTATAGTATTGAAAACAGCTTGGTATTGGCATAAGAACAGAGAAGTCGACCTATGGAATCGAATAGAAGACCCAGATATTAACCCACAAACCTATGAACACTTGATTTTCGACAAGGGAGCTAAAGGTATACAATGGAAGAAGGAAAGCATCTTTAACAAATGGTGCTGGCATAACTGGATGTCAACCTGTAAAAGAATGAAAGTAGATCCATATCTATCACCATGCACAAAAATCAAGTCCAAATGGATTAAAGACATCAACATTAATCTGACCACTTTGAACCTGATAGAAGAGAAAGTGGGAAGTAGTCTACAAGATATAGACACAGGAGGCCTCTTCCTAAGTAGGACCCCAGTAGCACAGACAATAAGAGAAACAATGAAAAAATGGGATCTACTGAAACTGAGAAGCTTCTGTAAAGCAAAGGACACTGTCAGTAAGACAAAAAGGCTGCCTTCTGACTGGGAGAAGATCTTCACCAACCCCTCATCACACAAAGGTCTGATCTCAAAATATACAAAGAACTCAAGAAACTTGACACTAAAACTCTAATTAACCCAATTTAAAAATGGGGTACTGATCTGAACAGAGAATTCACAACAGATGAACTTCGAATGGCCAGAAGACACTTAAGGTCATGCTCAACCTCCTTAGCGATCAGGGAAATGCAAATCAAAACAACTTTGAGATACTATCGTACACCTGTCAGAATAGCTAAAGTCAAAAACACCAATGATAGCCTATGCTGGAGAGGATGTGGGGTGAGGGGAACACTCATCCATTGTTGGTGGGAATGCAAACTTGTGCAGCCACTGTGGAAACCATTGTGGCGGTTTCTCAGGAAACTGGGAGTCAACCTCCCTCAGGACCCAGCAATTCCACTCTTTGGAATATACCCTAGAGATGCCCTAACATACTACAAAAGCATTTGTTCTACTATGTTCATAGCAGCACTATTTGTAATAGCCAGAACCTGGAAACAGCCTAGGTGCCCCTCAATAGAAGAATGGTTAAAAAAGGTGTGAAACATATACACATTAGAGTTTTACTCAGCGGTAAAAACAATGACATCTTGAATTTTGCATGCAAATGGATGGACATAGAAAACGCTTTACTGAGTGAGGTAAGCCAGACCCAAAAAGAGGAACACGGTATGTATTCACTCATAAGTGGATTCTAACCATAATTAAAGGTCTTTGAGCCTATTATTCGTGATCCTAGAGAAGCTAAATAAGAAGATGAACCTGATGAAGATTATTTAGTTATCTGCCAGGAGGTAGGAAATAGACAAGAATCCCAGGTAACCTCGGGTGCATGGGGGGGGGGAGTGTTGCTGGAAGGGGAGAGGGTTAGAGAGAAGGGAATAGGGGAGGAATGGGGAAAGCTCGGTGGCCTGGGATGGGGGGTAGGGAGGAAGAATGAATATGGGATCAGGGAAGAATATATTTCAACTAAGGGAGTCATTTTAGGGTTTATAGGAGCCTTGATTATATATGGGATCCCAGGTCCAAGGAGAGATTCCCAGATTATTCTCTGGACAGAGGAGAGGGTGCCTGAACCGGCCTTGGCCCATAACCATACTGATGAATATTTTGCTTATCACCATAGATCCTTCATCTGGCGAAGGACGGCGATACAGACGGAGACCCACATTGGAGCACCAGACTGAGCCCCCCAAGGTCCAAATGAGAAGCAGAAGGAAAGAGAACGTGAGCAAGGAAGGCAAGAGCAGAGGGAACCTTCTTCCGATGATGGATGGTGATACAGACGGAGACCCACATTGGAGCACCGGACTGAGCCCCCCAAGGTCCAAATGAGGAGCAGAAGGAGGAAGAACATGAAAAAGGAAATAAGGACTGCGAGGGATGCTATCACCCACTGATACAAGGGGAGGGATCTAATGAGAGTTTACCAAAGCCAGTTGGACTGGGACTGAACGAGGACGTGATCTAACCAGAGTCTCGGAATTTGGCCGGATTCTCTGAATGTGGCTGGCCCGGAGTCTTTCTGAAAAGCCATTGACTATGACACTGGGACTTGTTTCCTCTGTATATACTGGATTTTGGGGATCCAGTCTGTTTGGATACTCACCTTCTTGGACTTGGAGGGAGGGGGGAGGAACTTGAACTTCCCACAGGGCAGGAAACCCTGACTGCCCTAAGGGATGAGGAGGGAGGAGGAGAGAGAGTTTGGGGAGTGGGAGGGTGTTGGGAAGAGGGGCGGAAATGGAAACTTTTATAATTTAATAAAATTACTTTCAAAAAAAAAACAAAAAACAAAAAAAAAAAACAAAAGGTAAGTTTAAGACAAAGTTCAGAATATCTCCAGTGGAATCAGATGGTAGAATCTTAAATATATTGCATATTTGCCTAATCAAAATGGCTCAAGTATGTGCATTTGTTTATATGTTTCTGGAGCCCATGGATGTGGATCCATTCCACCCTGACCAAAGGTCAGAGAATTCAGGCCTATTCTTGTTCCTTCAAGGTTATGATAGGAGTTTTGACCCAAGATGTATCTTGTAACATGAGGGGGCTGGCTTGTTGGGGTTTCCGTACCACCCAGTACCCCACAGCTGGCAAATCCCAAAGAGAAATCACACACAGGACTTCATAAGGTTATAAACTGAGTGGCCCATTAGGTCAGGCTTCTTGTTAACTCTTATAACTTATGTTATCCCATTATCCTTATCTACATTAGCCACATGGCTCTGTACCTTTCTCAGCTGGGCAAGTTACATGCTGCCTCTTCGGTGGTCTGCGCAGGAGTGATGGAAGGAGCTTCCTGTTTCCCAGAATACTCCCAGTCTCTTTGCTCCACCCCTACTTCCTGTCTGGCTTTCGCGCCTATACTGCTGGCCTGGCCAATCAGCGTTTTATTAAAATATGATTGACAGAATACAATTCTCCCATACCATTTCCCTCTTTTTTTTTTAAACAAAGGAAAATACCCATAGTCCATTTGTTGGGAATGTGGGCATAGTATTTCAGGCTACTTCCTGCTATTTGGGGGTGCTGATGATCTTATGGGGACCTAAAGAAAATTTAGAGTTGAAGCTGCAGGGCGATTCGTAATGAAAAAGTCCCCAGACTATCTTGATACAAAATATACAGCTTTAATAAACAGAAGAAAGACTTACAACAGCTTACACCAGAATCCAAACGATCAGTCCGGATGCAGGAGCCAGGCAGAAAAAGAGCTAGCAGAGTGTGCTTGCTAGGTTTATAGGCAGGCTTTTGCCTGAGGGTGGCACTCCCCAGTAACAGAATATGATTGGCTGAACTCCCCTATCATAGAGTTATAATCAAGTCCTGACTGGAGTATCCTGTGAATCTTGATCATCTCAGGCAGCAGTCTTGAATCTGTTCTGGATGTAGAACTCTGTCACCTGGGCCATCTGTTTCTATCGGAGAATTCTCAGGTGGTCTTCCTTTTTCGAACCTGATTTTTCTTAACTCAGAATGAATCCACAGCTTCTCATTTTCTGTGGAAACAAAAACAAAATCTCTTCTCCAAAGTAGAATACCTTTTGACTTTAATTTTGAAGCCAAGGTATTTTCAAAATATCTATCTTGGATTAATTCAGCAGTATTTATAAGCAAATATCTTTTAGCAGCTGTTGCTCCTTCCTCAGCATTCAAACAATTCAAAGAGAGCATAATAACATACAGTATCAAGATTCTCTGTATATTTTCCATCTTTATTTTAACCTCTATTTCTTCTATTTTTACTTTTACTTTTTGAGACAGGCTCTCTGTATATCTTTGTCCTGGAATAACTCTGTAGACCAGGCTGTCCTTGAACTCACAGAGATCCCTCTGTCTCTGCCTCCCCAGTGCTGGGATTAAAGGTGTGCACTACCACACCTTGAAGTCACAGAGGCCAATCTACCTCTACCCTTTGAAGTCACAGAGGTCAATATGCCTCTGCCTCCCAGGCATTGGGATTAAAGGTGTGTACCACCACACCCAACTACTCCCTTTTTTTCTTTTTTACTTCTAAGAACTTTAACCTTTAGCCTGCATATATTTTTAACACATAATAAACCATTTAGAGGTTTTCTTCGTCTTTGAATCTCTCTTTTCTGTATATCTCTCGTTTTTTTCCCAAAGTTTATTAAATTATAAAAGTTTCCATTTCCGCCCCACCTCCCTTGTTTTCTGACCACATGAGTCTTTAAGGAAAGAATTAAAGCCGTGGTTTTGCCAGCTAGATCCAGCCCCTTCTTTAGCTTTCCAGCCTCATGGCAGAGGTACTGCCAGAGCCATTTTTATTGTCACAACTCTACAGTGTTTCAAGATCCCTGCCAGCAAGCAAGCTGCAGCATTCTGCTCACAGACCACACTCAGTCAGACTGCCTGCCTGAAAGAGTCAGAGTTTGCTCTTGCAGGACAGCCCAGAAAGCCGGTATTTTAAAACAGCACAGCTTTTTTCCTACTACGGCTGAAAACCGAAAAGCCTGCGTTCAGCTTTTCATCAACACCGTTTAAGGGCCTCTTAAAGGAGCTACAAAGTTTTGCAGCTAAAGCTGAGTCAGGAAGCATCTAAGAGCATTTGCTTGCCTCTAGCAAGCAGAGTAGACCCGAGAAATTGCTACTACCAAGAAAACATGCTTTATTCTTTCCCAAGCTTTCTCAAGGTTTCTGTGGATTCAGTTATCCTGTCTGGGCACCATATGTGACACAAGGGCTGGCTTGTTGGGGTTTCTGTCTCACCCAGTACCCCACAGTCAGCAAGTCCCAAAGAAAATCACACACAAGACTCCATAAGATTATAAAACTGATTGGCCCATTAGGTCAGGCTACTTATTAGCTCTTATAACTTATATTACCCCATTATCCTTATCTACGTTAGCCACAGGGCTGAGTACCTTTCTCAGGTGGGCAGGTTACATCCTGCCTTTTCAGTGGTCTGCACAGGAATGACGGAGGGAGCTTCCTGTGTCCCAGAATACTCCCAGTCTCCACCCCTACTTTCTGTCTGGCTTTCGCGCCTATACTGCCTGCCTGGCCAATCAGCGTTTTATTGGCCAGGCAGTGTTTTATTTAAATATGATTAACAGAATACAGACAATTCTCCCACACCAGTATCTACCTACAGGACCATTGACCTAAGGTGTGGTTGCTGTGTGTTCTGCCTAAACAATATAACTTAGGATAGAGTGGCTCGATGGTAAAGGTATTGTAGAGGTAATTAGTTTGTTTTTTCCTTGTTTGTATTATGGTAAAGAAGTCCTGTATTCTTCCCTTGCTTTTCACTGGGTTATCTTCCCAACTCTATTCTGTGTCTCTGTCTTTTTCTTTCTTTTTTGTTTTTGTCTAACATTTTTAATCCACATGCCCCTACCCTGGTAGAACATATAAACTTGTCAAGACTTGACCCCAACAGATGTCACCCTAACATGGGATCCCAACAACATGAGTGATTACGTGGACAATGATAATGTTCTATACTTTCTATGTGCTACAGGTGGTGGTCATTCCAGCACGTAAGTAGCCACCTCAGGCATGCAAAGTAAAACTGCCTCTGGAAAGAACAATTATTCTAGTATTGCACAATATTAAAATTATCTTGTAAGGTATATTTAATTTATAATGAGTAATGCAAATTAAATATGTGTTCTTGGTTTGTTCTGAAACCTGTACTGAGCTTATTAAATATGATGGTGTCTCTATTCATATACTGAAGCTATATTTGTCTTTATATAATTCTGAATTTCCTCCATTTAAATAATAGTGGCAACATAATCCTGAATAATCAACTAGGGAGTCTCATCCCTTAGAATATTAAATCTCCTGTTCTTATTATTCCTTATTTACTTGTAGTTCTCTGTCTAGGAGTAGGGCCCATGATATTCCCCCCACTGCCACTTTATCATGTCTGTTGGTGTTATTCCTGTTTCAGGCAACACTGAAATAGTATACAGACAGTGATACCAAAAGGACTTAGCAGATTGTAATTCTATATTTATGCATATATATGTATGTGTGTGTGTGTGTGTATGTAACAATAATAAAAAAGCCCTTGTGAGAGGGGTCAGGGTGGGGGAACATGGGAAGGGTTGAAGGGAGTAAAGAAAATGAGGAAATAATGCAATTATGTCTTAAATAAAAAATAAAAATTAATATATTTCTATGCTATTATAGCAAACTGATAGAAAAACATAAGTAAAAAGCTTGTAATAATTACCACTGAAAGTAAATGTTAATTGCCTAAAATAAAAATCATTGGATTAAAAACACTTATGCATTACACAATGCTTGAAAGGTATTTGTGAAAATAATTTTTAATAAATTCAAATTCTCAGAAGTAATACATTGATAAGAATCTTTTAAGTTTAAACTACGGTTCAAAGTTTAATTTTTAAAGTTTCTTATCAACAAATGTCTAGTTTTGATTGTTAAATACTTAAGACAATATTTTGTGTCAAATGCTAGCTAATATACTTCATCTCATGGTTTAAAACATTTTTGCCATGTGACATTTTGGTCTGTGAAGCAGTTGAGAATGTACCTTTACACAATCCTTTGTGATTAATTTAATTTTGCAATGTCCTTTCATTTAACATTTTTGCTTTTCCATTTTCTTTTCTTTGATTCTACACTAATGCTGACACATCTCTCTTCTCACTTATTGTTGTATTCTTGTATTTTAGCCTTTTGTCCTTTTGGAGTTCATATTCTTCTGTCATTTTGCCTTATGATTCTTTTACCTCAGTCTATGACTCCTACTAAAACATGTCTCACACTTACTGCTTTTAAGAGCATTCAGGCCAAGGGAATATGACAAGGGATGTGAAATAGCATTTAAGCTCATTAAATAACTCTGAAGTTCCCCCAGTGGAATATTCCATTATCAAGCTTTGATTAAAAGATTTATGACATTTTGATTATGAACTTGAGTATAAAAAGTCCCAAAAAGTATGGAATTGCAGAGCCCAGAAGTCAGCTGCTTAATCCAGAATGATTTGAAACTGACATTAAAGTTATTCAAAACTCCATTCAATTTTAATGACAAATTTACTTCATTTTTTATCTTTTGGCTAAAATGTAACTTGAAACTCTAAAAGAAGGAGGAAGCTCCACTTAGCAGCTTCTTGTGCTAATGTTCACTGACTTTGGTGAGCTCCAGGCCCAGAGAGTTAATCAGTCATTTCAGAGAATTGAATTTGCAATGAAATTCAATCAGTTCATAGAAAAAACTGTAGTTTTCAGTCAGAAGTAAAGATAAATTTTAAGAGTAAAATGATTATTTAACATCCCTTTGAGCCCTAAATATAACACAATTCATAAATACCGTATAAGTAGAAAGTACTAGTTTAAAAAGTATCCATAAGAGAGGACAATCTGTCACGCCATCTAAGGAAGTTCAGAGAGTATCCAAAAACCAATGACATAGAAGTAACACATTTTCAGTGAGGATTACTACAGTAATAAAGACCTTTTTCTAGTGTGAGGCGTCTGAACACTGGGAAACAGTCCTTTCAATTCTTCTGTAACTCATTCTAAAAAAATTAATAACATGCAATATAATTAAAGTCATATATAGTCATATAATAGAGGCACTTATAAATATTTCTGATGAGTAAATCTACATTATTTTAAAGTATCTTTATAAATTTGCATGTATCAGTCTCAATGGGTTAATGTGCCGTTTCAAAGGAGAAGAAAAACAAGTTGAAGTTTACAGTCATAAGAGGCTGATACATTTTTTTCCTCCTATGGCATTAAGCCATCTTTGCTATTTTGAGATGTATTAGCAGTCAGAGTAATCAGATTTATCTTCATGACTGATTCAGCATAACTGTCTCTACTTTTACCCACAGGGCCCTGACTAATAAGCCTGATTCTCACACATTTTATAATATTGATTATTAGAAAGTAGATGAAACTTTTTGAAAAGGTCAGAAGAAATGTTTTAGGAGAAACAGCCATACTACCTTGCAATAAATACTTACATTTAGTTGCCATTTTTGAGACTACTCATTAAAGAAATAATTAACAAAATTAACATAGAGTTTTACAATTGTATAGATGTTTTTCTTCAGCTAGTTTATTATATACGTCTGAGTTATAAAGGAAATATGATATAACTTCATTCATAGACCCTATTTAAATTATTTTTGATTTTTGAAATAGCTTTTGGTAGAACAGAAGGATAATTTTGTTTCAGTTTTTCATATACTTATAAGAAATGTGTTGATCATTTTAAAAATAAGTAAGCTACCTTCATTTGATGAGGTACCCAAATTCCCCGGTATCTCGACAGTTTTCAACATTGTGTTCAGTCTTACAACACCCAAAAAGGAAACACAGTTAACTCCTCTGAAAACAGTATTTCTTAGGAATTTTTCTGTGTCCTTTCCTAGTTGGAACTCTTTGTCTCTAAGATACTGTATAAATAAATCTCTGAGAATAATCATGTTAATTCAATGCCCCTAACTTGGGTTTGAAAACTCTTCATGGCTTACTATAAAGTTGGTATACATTTATTTTCATCCTTGAAAAAATAGCTAGATATATAAAACAGCAAAATGGAGTGCAAGTTTTGACAATGATTTCATGGACTTAAATATTTATTTTTTCATACAAGAAACAATCATAAAACTAAAATAAAAATATGAGGATCAGCTATTCAAGTGAAATGGGAAGCATAACTCCACATAGGAGTAGAAATAGAGCTTATGCTTTATGTACTCCCTTAGGAGTAGTTAAAACCTGAAAAGAATCTAGTCATTATTGCTATTCGTAATCCTTAGACCCGGAGTTACAGAGGATTATTGGCCACCATGTCAGGGTTGGAAGTCAAATCTAGGTGCTTTGAAAGAGTAACAAAGTACTCTTAACCACAGTGCCAATCTCCATCCAGCTCCTCTTTTTTTTTTTAATTAACTTAACAGTTTTTCTTTGAATTACAACGTAATGGATTTTTATATGACTTTCACATAGATTCATTTCGGTTAAATATCTCACCCTTTCATCTCTATTGTCTTCCTCATCCTTACATGAACATTTTCATCCCTGGTATTTTTCCTATTTTTTTATATACAGTTCTTAGGTATTTTTTACACAAAAAATAGAATACTTATTGAACTATATTTTCAGCAACAAAATAGTGTTTTTGAATCACATACTGGTATGCCATATTCTGCTCAATTTCTTCTGTGACTGCAAACCCCTTGATTTTGCTTTGTCTCGAACCCTTCACACATATGGCTTTACTTCATAGCTTCCTTGTCTCCCTAACTTTATTTGGTTCTTGAAAAATCTTACTATTTTCAACCAGTTTAGGCATTACCATCCAGATATTTTGAGGCGTGTCATGTTACCCAATGACATGCTTTCTTAATTGTGTGTTTTGAAAGTTGACTTATTACTTGTATTCACTTATCCATTGTTTTTTAAGCATCTACTAGGCACCAGATTTTATTTTGGAGAGAAGGCAGCATTGTACAAAATAAATACAGATCCTTCCTGTAAGAACAGAAGTCCTACATTGTTTACCAGAACAGATTCTCATAATCTTGGAGAGTAATGATCATATAGAATTAGTCAACCTCTATTCACTTAATGACTCACACAATATTCAATAAACATGGAATTCTATATATAGTTTGACCCCATTGTCATTACATTCCTCTTTGTCAATTAAGCAAAATCATAAATATAAAACAACAACTCCTTCTGTGATAAAGTCTTCCAAGTTTACTCTGCTCACTTAGGCCAGCGAAATGACCACCTATGAACAGTAAGTGATGGTGTCGTGAATGTGACACAACAAGGGGGCAGGGAGAAGTGGCCAAAATTGCTCATCATGCCTGATACTGGGCTGTGACTTTGAAGACCCCAGACCTGCTCATTGTCATTAGTTTCTTATTTTTATTGCAGTTCCAATATTTACCCTGAAACTTGATAGGGATACATTCATCCCCTGTGTCGTTTCTCTATCTCCACTAGCTGTTGCTATGCTCTTGTTTTGTTTGCTTCATTCTTAATTATCCATAAACCTTCTCTAGAAATGAATACCTTTTAAAGAGACATTTTTCTTTTTGCAAACAGTGTTTCAGTAGGCTTTATGTTATAATATTCAACCTGAGTAGTTTTGAGAAATATTTGTTCATCTTTTCTTTATAATGATGATCTTCTCACTTTTCTTTCTCATTCTTTTGAAAACAACACTCAATCATGCTGTTCCAGATACTTAAGTCCTCTTGTGCATGGCAGAACTACTGTCAGGGTCCAAGATTGTCTTCCACTGCGAACAGTTTCTGGAAAGCGTAAATCTTGTTCCTAAATTACTCATTTGTAAATTAATGGAAGACATATCTAAGAAAATTAAGCATATGTCAAACTTTCTACATATGTAAAATACCTACATATGAAGGTGGTATGTCAATATACATACATTTACAGGTAGTGTATCTTGCTGGAAAGACAGTCCTACAGGGCAATTTACTAACCATTGGTTCTCTCTTTCAAATCATCTAAAATCTGTTTACTTTCTCAGTCATTTGTTATTCATAAATCTTCTAAAGTTGGAGATGTTGGGGTTCATTCCTTGTATCTTCCACTGCCATCATTTCTGTGCTTTCCAAACAAAATTGTTAACCACTCTGGGATTTAGTATTTGTAGTTGCAACTTATTTTACATCAGCACCTTATTAGATCGACTTTGTAGCCTAGAATTTTTGTTGTGGTCTTTAGGTCCTTCAAATTTGCTTATATCATTTTAGGACTTTCTTTATGTCCTTTACAAATGAAACCAGGAGTCTTTTGAAAAATGTTGGGAACCACCTTTTTGGGGGTGAGTCCTACCAATTTCCTAGTCACGGCAGGTTCATATGTTCCATGGTAGGGGCATGAGAATTAGAAAATTTGAATAGGAGGAACAGAGATCAAAAATAAATAAATAAAATTTAAAAACCACAGAGACATAGGATAGTACCAGGAGGGCAACTCAGAGAATACTGAATGCTGAATTATTCTTCTAATTTCTGAGTTCACCAGTGTTTAATTTTTCACACACTTTTACATCCCAATATCAAATAGGGAAAGAAGGTAAAAGACTGCTCTAACGTGATATAGAAAAGCTTCTATTGTTTAGGCAGTGAAGCCACCCTACACTAAGTATCCTGAAGGCCGTCACTCTCTAGGTCTAGCCTCCTATTTTAAGAGGAGGAAACATATGCTTGAATGTTGTGACCTTTGATCACGGTGGAGTGTGTATACCTGCATGGGCCATCTTAATGTTCAAAACACCAAGTAACCACACCCTTAATCTGGGTGTGTAGCCACAGTTGTTGTCAACAACTTTGAATAAGTTCAAACTCTCTGACCATCAGTTAAGGTGGAATAGGCTCACAATTTTGGGCCTCCACAGAAAAGATTCAGCCTCCCACTTCCTCCGTCCCTCCTACAACATCTGCTCACCTATTTTTTTTTCATCTCAGATAGTTCTGTACTGAATCCAAGCTGCCAAATTGCCTACTGTGAAGAGGATTACTGTATCTGAAGTCACAGATCAGCAAAAGTGGCATTTTTTTCGAGATAGGTTTTCTCTGTGCAACAGCCCCGACTGTCCTGGGACACATTTTGTAGACCAGGCTGGTTTGGAAACCACTGAGATCGGCCTGTCTCTGTCTCCTGAGTGCTCAAATTAAAGGCATGCACCTCCAGCACCTGGCCAGAAGTGGCTTTAAAATCATGTTCACTTCTGTTTCTTTTCTAAATTTAGTTTGGTTGAGATATTTCTATGCATTTTTTTTGGTTAAATTTCAAAACTGTTCTTACATACATGAAATAAGAGGTTTAAAGTTTCTATGCACCAATTAAATTATTTAATTTCTTAGATAAATTTTAATTATTACTTTTAGCTCATTTGTGTGAATAGGAAAACACTTTCTGATATCATCCTTTATGATCCAGGCAAATATCGCTGCCAAAATGTTTAACTTGTACAGTTCTCTTAAGAGGTTGTTATTGTTTACATTTTTAATTTTTTAAGCTTTCAATACTATAAACATATGGACTGTAGTAATCTCTGAATGTTTTACATACTTGTATATTAGGATAAATATCATCCACGTACAGCTGTTGCTCACTATTATGTGAGGAAGAATTCTGAATACTTAACCCTCAGTCCTACAGTTTACATTAAATATTTCCATAATGTAGGCAATTCCTTTTCTTTTTCCTTTCTTTGTGATAAAGTCTTCTTTGTAGCCCAGTCTGGCATGAAACTATTTGTTATCTTCTCTCAGGCTTCCAAGTGCTGTGGTATCCCAGCCTATGTCAGCCAATGTCTTATGTTATAATACAGATATAAATTTTGAGTGTATCATAAGTAAAAGTTCTTTCTTTTCTGTTAAAAAATCTTCTGTTTTAAAGTAAGTTCCCAGAATATGTTTTGATTGATCTAATCATCTTATAGTGGAGTTTTCCAACTCATGAGCTTTTTGATTTCATTTTTCCTCTATGCTGACATTTTTGTTGTGTGCCTAAGTGATTATAATATTCAGTTCATTATTCCACAAGCTTTGTATTTTATATTCATTAGCCCTTTTATGTATATAACAAACCTACAGGGTAACTGTAATGGTTTACATAAAACAGCGCAATTCCCCAGAGCCAGAAGCAGTGGGCCACAGGCCCCTCATGGCTGGTCCCATCACCCAGGCCTCTGTGGGTCTCAGGCTGGTGGGAGGTGGTGGGACAGCAGGTCCCATGAGGAGCCACAGCAGGTGAGAGACAAACAGAGGCCATGCAGAGAAAGTGAGTATAGTTTATTTAGTGGGTTATGAAGGGAAGGGGAAAGGTAAGAGAGAGCAAGAGAGGGAGATAAAAAGAGACAGAAACCAAGACAGAGAGAAACAGAGAGACAGAGAGAGAGAAACAGAGAGGGGGAGAGATGAGGCTGGAGCCACCTCTTCCAAAGAGACAGGGCAACAGGCTGGAAGCAGAACTTGCCTAGGTGGAAGGGGGGAATGGGTAGGCCTTGTCTGTGAAAGGGACAGGACAAGTCATTACATTCCCATCTCCTTTTTATAATAAAAAAGGTGGAAAATTAGGCACAACAGGTTAAAGAATTAGGATGGTGGATTCTCAAGATTGCTTTTTGCTTATTTGTGGCTGTCGTCTTTGGGGGCGGACCTGGGAAAGCTGGGTGCTAGGAACATACTGGGGTAGTAGCTATCAGAATTATTCTCAGTATTATTTTATTTTCAAATTATTACCTAAGATATGCCACTTTGAATGCATTTATTTATCCAATTTACCTGTCCACTTTATTCTCTATCCCTTTCTTTATTATACCTTAATTAGATCAATTTCTCAAATGTAAAAGTAAAATACCCTTTTCATTTTCCACTTCCTTAAATACCAAATTGTTCTTTTTACATTTCTAATACCTTCCAACCTTTCCAGTCACCAGCGTCACTGTTTCAGGCTGGACCACTACACCTCAGTAGAGAAGGGGAGTAGAGTACCTACCATCTGAAGGTTCAGCACTCTTTCAACCCCAAAACCATACCCAGTCCAGAAGTTACCTCCTGTGACACAGTGTTTGTTTGCTTGTTTGTTTGTTTTGCATCCTGGCTGCAGTTTCCCCTCTCTCCTCTCTTCCTGGTCCCTTGCCCACCCCTCTCTCCTCACCCCTCTGTCCTCTCCTATTTCTGAAAGGGCGGGCCTCCTGTGAATATCAACAAAACATAACGTAACAAGGTGTAGTAAGACTAAGCATCTCTCCATCTATTAAGGCTGGGTAAGGTGACTCAGTACAAGGAATAGATTCCCAAAAACCAGGAAAAAGCAGAGATAGTCCCTGCTCCCACTGTTAGGACTCCCATAAGAGGACCAAGATGCACAACTCAACAGTCGCATGTATGTAGAGGGATTAATCAGTCCCATGCAAACATTCAGGTTGGCAGCTCAGTCTTTGTGATTCCCCTGATTACTTAATTCTGTGGTATTTCTTGTGATATCCTTGACAACTTCTGACTCTCAGCATCCTTCCTCTTTCTTCTACACGATTCCCCGAGCTCAGCCTGATTTCTATCAGCTCCATTTCTCTCAGTTGTTGGATGAAACCTCTCTGTTAACAACTGGGCTAGGAATCAATCCATGAGAATCGCAGAATGCCATTAGGTATCATTACAGTGCAATTTTTTGTTGTTGTTTTTGTTTTATTTTGTTTTGTTTTGTTTTGTTTTTGAGACAGGGCTTCTCTGTGGCAGCCGTAGCTGTTCTGGAATTAGCACTGTAGACAATCCACTTACCTCCACCTCCCAAATGTAGGGATTAAAGACTTGTATCACCACCGCACCTTACAGTGCAATTTTTTTTCTCTAGTTGTGTTTGATTCTATCCAAGTATCTGGACCATGTAGCTTGAGGGTCCTGGTACTACAGGTAATGTCAGGGTAGGCTTACTCTCCTGCCAAACTGATCACTGGCTGTTCACTCCCTCAATCTCTGGGCCACTCTATCCCCAACGCATGCCATAGGGAGGACAGACTGTAGATGGAAGGTTATGTCGCTGAGTTGGTATCCCAGTTCCTACACTGGAAGTCTTGTCTCGTCACAGAAGATGCCAGTTCAGGCAATATATCCATCATTGCTAGGAGTCTTAGCTGGGATCATTCTTGTAGGTTCCTAACAGATTCCCTTGTGTCAGGTTTCTACCTAACCCCAAAATACAGTCCCTTTCCAGAAGGGTCTTTCAGTACTTCCTCCCCCCAAAAAAAACCTAATAACTCATGTTGCTATCCCCATTCACCTACAGTTTACTCGAAAAATCTCTTTTATGTTCCCTTCCCAGGGAAATCTGGGTGTCCCTCAATGAATTTTCCTTGTCAGCTAGTCTCTTCTGGTCTGCGGATTGTAGCATATTTATCCTTTATTTTACACTCAATATCCATTAAAATTCAAACACTGTTCTTTACAGACCTTGAAAGAACAATGCTTAACTTCACTAGCAAAGCAAAAACCCAGGATACCTAAAGCATTCCTGTAAAATAAAAGAACTTCTAAAAGTATCACAACCTCTGATTTCAAGCTCTACTACAGAGCATTGTTGGCATAAAAACAGACAGGTGGATCTATGAAAGTGAATCAAAGTCCCAGAAAATCCACATACCTATAGACACCTGACTTTTGACTAAAAAAAGTCAAATTTATACAATGGAAAAAAGAAAGTATCTTCAACAAATGGTGCTAGCATAACTGGATGTTGGCATCTAGAAGAATGCAAATAGATCCATATCGATCACCCTGCACAAACTCAAGTCCAAGTGGATCAAAGACCACAGTATAATACAGATGCACTGAACATGACAGAGGAGAAAGTGGAAATAACCTTGAGCAAACTGGCACAGAAGGCAACTTCCTGAACAGGACACCAACAGTGCAGACACTAAGATCAACAATTAATAAATGGGACTCAAGAAACTGAAAAACTTCTTTAAGGCAAGGACTCTATCAATAGGGAAAAAAATAGCAACGTACAGAATGGGAAAAGGTCTTAACAACCCTCCACATCTGATAGTGGGCTTATTCCAAAATAAAAAAAGAACTTAAGAAATTAGACATAAATAAAAATCTAATTAAAAATAGGGTACAGATCTAAATAGAAATTTCTCAATGGAAGAATCTCAGATGGCCAAGAAACACTTAAAGAAATGTTCAACACCTTTAGCCATGAGGGAATTGCAAATCAAAACAACTCAAATTTTATATCATATCTGTCAGAATTGCTGGTGGGAGTGCAAACTAGTACAGTCACTTTGGAAATCAATCATAAAACTAGGAATCAGTCTACCATAAGATTAAGTAACCTAGAACACTTTTAGGCATATACCCCAAGGATGCTCAAAATACAATCAGGAAACTTGCTCTACTATGTTCATAGCACCTTTATTCATAATAGCAATGGTCTGGAAACATCCTAGATGTTCTTCATTCAAGGAATGAACAAAGAAATGTGGTACATTTACACTTTTTTTCACTGCTTCAGATCTGTGCAATGAACATATCCTTGTGCTCACATAGTTCAAAATAATTATTGTTCTTTTAATAATGCTACACTTTTTCCCAAGAAACCCAAAAATTCCCTCATCAAGGCCTGGTTTAAAAATTGTTGGAACTATGAGTACTCCTTTCAAAGAAGAGACTGTTTTTCTAAGCTACAGAGCCCATTTACCAAGGTAATCAATACTTTGCTCAAAAACTAAAGCTTGATGCTGCCAGTCAAAAGCAGAGAATTTTGACATCCATATTTATTGGCAGTCAAATCCAGTCAACAGTGTCTGGTGACTTTCTTCTACAGTTGAATAGTAAGACTCCACAAACTATCAAATATCTTTATACCCTGGCCAACTGGTTCCCCTTAAAACACACAAAACTGTTAACTTCTATATAATAAATGTGTACATGTATAACAGTAAACTAGAAAGCAACAAATGCTTTAAATTTATGCAGAATAGAAGACTAAAAGTAAACTGTATTATAGTAATAATTTTGTATGTTATTTTTCACTTATTTTATAATTTTGGATATTGAGTCATATACCTTATGTATGCTAGATAGACACACCCTACCACTGAGATAATTTTTAGATCTTCCAAATTTACTTTTAATGTTCATTATTAATGTCAAAAACACTGATCCTCATTACAGATTATTTCTTATTCATCTACCATAATGTCTTTGTGTACCCTAGATCCAAATTTAAATTTTTTCTAAACACAAATGAGGTATAAATTCCTAATTCTTTACTGTCTAATAAAGCCAGAAATATCTTCTACTAGAGCAGCTAACTCTCAAAAGCCTCTTTAGGACACAGGTTATTTCAGATCAATTGTAGCAGGGTTATTTCTAAACTCTTCAGACAGCTGTTTCCCTTTTTTTATAACCATCACCCAATAAAGATGGTATTCTGATATCTTGAAACGTAACTGAAAATACATAACTACTGAAATATGAAAATCACTCAATTGTACTATATTAATGTAGTATTAATCATGAAACTTGTAGCATATCTTTTGGGGAAAATTTTTACTTTGTAGCATAAATCTAACTCTTCTGAAACATTCTATTCTTCTTAATGCTTCTTGTTCCTCTTTTGTTCTCCATGACCAGCTTGCAGCACAACTATTTCATATGTGTCTGTGTGTGTGCCATATATATATATGTGTGTGTGTGTGTGTGTATACACATACATACATACATATGTATATATATATATATATATATATTTTATTTTTCAAGACAGATTTTCTCTGTGTATCAGTCTTGGTTGTACTTGATCATCTCTCTTTGTATATAATTGTGGCCTCAAACTCTCCTGCCTCTGCCTCCCAAGTGTTGGGATTAAGGCATGTGCCGCCACCACCACCTTACTTCCTCTTTATTTTAAAATTACTTTATTCCTTCTTTCAACTGATTCCAACCCTTAAGATTCTCCTTCATGGCAATTATAGAATACTTAAGGACATACATCATTGGAATTATGCTTCAAACTCAAGTTTGCTCATACTAATAACATGACTTTTATGCTATTTTATTCAGAGGTTTAATTTATCATTCGTTTGAAGGAGTTCTAAGTTAATAGAATAGCAGTACTATTATTATGTCTTGCATCAGCTCTTCTGCATCTCTACCTTCCCCTACAAGGCCATCTGATGGGCTCAGAAATTAACCTCTGAAAGTATTATCCCCTCAGAGTGTTCTGGTCAGATTGAAGAATCAGTTAACACAATAAAGGGCAATAACCTCCCAAACACCACCAGTTCATTGAGCCTCCCACTTCTGACCACAGTGCCAGAAGCAGATGCCCACTATGTTCTAAAATACTGAGAATTAATTTCACCTGAATTCAGATTTGAGGGAAGTCCACACTTTACTACCTTTCCAGTTGTGAATGTGCTTTCTTGGTTTAGCTTGATCTGACATCCTTTCTGTGTCTTGCTATGTTCATTTTCTTTGCTACTTAACAAATCACATATCTAGAGAGTTAGACAACATTTATGCACAGTGATGCAAATTTAAGGTTATTTTGCTATACTGTATATATGTTTCTATTCTTGTTTATGATAGATATTGTAGCTATACAACTCATTAAAATTGTAAAGTTTTAGTCCTTGACAGCCACTTATAATAAAAAATACAGATTACTGGTTAGTCATCTATAACAATCAAATTTATAATCATTTTAGGTATGTTTTCAAAGTCATACAAAGATATACTTTAGATAGATAGGTAATCTTCAAATCCTTCAAAAACATACAAAATATGGCATTTGAAATGTTACAATAATAAGACTTTTTGTGACAATGAGACATATATGCTCCTGACAGCACCAATTTATTTAAATAATGTATGATGAATATCACAGAACCTCCATATGGAGTTTTTCTTTATTTGCGACAAAAGCTAGCCACTGGTCAAAGAACTGACCTTGCATCAACTGCTGACAGTATGTTGTCCAAATTGTGCTAACAGGACACATAAGGAGACAACTGCCAAACTTTACCAAGACAGGTAGGTCAGTCTTTCAAAATTTATGAAAAGTTGGTCAAATATTTTAGGCCTGTAGGGTAAAGATGGGTGCCCAAACATTTCAGAGGAACATTGGTGTGGTTTTCTAGGTCTCTGTCATATAGTTTTAGAAGTTGCTTTCTCTGCACTTCCTATTTATTCAAGTAATATTTTATTCTTCTTGAATCTATGATAGAGTTCAATGACTAAATAGCTATAGTTTTACCTTTTCCTTGTTATCAAATTCATAAAAGAAACTTGCATAAGATATATAATATAGAAGGAGACTGCTCATTCATTCTTAGCCATACAGACCCGAATAATTACACAGAACTTATAGCAATTGCAGCACTGCTTGGCCAATAGCTTAGGTATATTCCTGGATAACTCTTTTGTCTTAATTAACACATTTCTATTAATCTGTATCACTACAAAGTTGTGGCTTACTTGGTAAGATTCTGATGTATTCTTCTTTTTGGTGACTCCCTTACTCTGCCTACTCTCTCTGCTCAGATTTTCTGCCTGGTTATATTCTGCCTTGCCACAGGCTGAATCAGATTCTTGATTAACAAATGGTAATAAATATATTCATAGCATACAGAGGGGAATCCCACAATATAAAGTTTATAAGGTTGAAAAACATAAAAGCTTTGTTTATCTAAAAGATGTTTTAAACTCTAAAAAGATATTTTTAGAATAGTATGTTATGACAAAATAGTTGTGACAAAAATGTATAGGTATAAAGCTTTTGTAGTAAAAAAGGGTAGATAATGGAGTATTTTCTCTAAATTTGCCAAATAAAAATTGACTGGACGTTGCGAGTATAATTCTTACATAGATGTTCTAATATATGTATAATTTTACTGTGTTAGAGTTAAAACGTTTCATTTTATTTAGACAAAATGGGGAAATATGGAATATTCCTTTATACTGTGTGAAGATGTATCACTGTTCTTGATTTCATGAAAAATGAAATAGCCAATAGCTAAGCAGGAGGTATAGAAGGGATTTTTGGACAGGGAGAACTCTAGGAAGAAGAAAGGAGGAGTCACCAGCAGATTTAAAGGGAACAGACATGCAGAAGGAGAGGTAAAAGCCACAAGTCACATGACAAAACATAGATTAATATAAATGGTTAACTTAAGTTATGAGTTAATTAAGACAAGTCTAACATAAAGGCCAATATTTCATAATTTGTGGGAAATTTTTATGTGGTTATTTGAGATTTGGAAGGAGGGATGAAGTAAGACTGGCTATATAGTGCTAGGTGAAAAATATTTGCTCATGTTATTTATTCACTGATAATTTCCAGATAAGCAAACAAGGAGAGAAAAGAGCGTTCCCATGGTTAGATAACTCAATAAAGGCAGGTGGAGATTCACAACTTAAAGATAATTTTATATCATTTCTTACTCCTCAAAAGCTTCAGTACTGGTGAGGTTTTGTGATTGTGTACACAAGTGCATACACACCCACTTTATAAACAATTTCTTGTCTTTAATTATCTTTTCTTTTTATTTCATGGTGGAAAAATAATTGAGTTTTGACCTCATCCCGTTTTATACTACAGCAACCTTAACAATAAACACAGAATGTTAGGTAAACTCTAAAAGTTCATCATCCTGCAGGATTGAAATTTTGTACTGGTTGAACAACTACCCACTTCTCTTCTACCTCAGCCCCAGACAATCAATACACAACTTTTTATCTAAAGGATTTCAATGTTTTACACTCTGCTTATAACTTGAAACAAAGCACCTGGCCTGTGATTGGTTTATTTCACGTATGCTCTTTTTTAATGTGACTGAATGATATGCAATTGTATGCATGTGCCATATATTCTTCTCACGTGTTGCCAATGAGCATTTAAGTCATTTTTATGCATTAGTTATTGTGAAAATATCTTATTTGAGGACAAGGATATTATCTCTTTCTCAAAAGTCCTGAACTGTGAGATATGTATTCTGATGGGATTTTTGGACTTCAAGTAATACAATTTTTAAAATTTATTGAGTCAGCTCTTTATAGCTTTTCCATAAGAATTATACTATTTTGTAACTACAATGCGCATGAACATTCCAGCTTTGCCACACCCTGTTACTTTGTTTTTATTTTACTTTAGTGACCTAAAATGTGCAGTGCATGTTGCTTTAGTTTTTAGTTACCTGATGAATGATGACACTGAGTTTTCTCCATATAGTTGTTATCCATTTCTGTGTCTTTTTTGGAAAAGTAGATGTCCTTGTGTATTTTCTGTATCTAACCAGATGTTTTGGCTTTGCTTTAAAGTTGTAGGAGAAATTGGTAATGTACTCATACTGAACCATAACAGATAAATGGTCCGGAAACATTTGTACCAATTCTTGACATCTTTTCAGTCTATGGACTGCTGTTGCAACCCTAAAATCTTTATTTGATGCGGTCTCACTTGTGATCTTTATTTCCATTGCTTGCTATTTTGAGCCACGTCTATGAAGTAACTACTAAGGTTATTGCTGACTCTTTTTTCTCTGTGATGTCCTAAGGAATTTTGTGCTTTCAGATCTCACATGTAAATTTTCAATCCATTCTGAGTTGATTTCTGTATTATATGGTCTATGCATTTTTCTAATTCCAATCCAATTGCATTCTTTCCCATGTACATAAATCCATTTTGTTAATATGCCCTTTTGAAGGGACATTGTCTCTGCTGTATGTCCTTGAATCTCTCGTCCACAAAGACTGATATACCATAGACACACATGTTGCTCTCTAGGCTCTTTGTACATCTATGTTGGAAGATGTTCATATGTTATTCCACGTCTATCGTAGTCCATTAGTGTTATTGTAACCAAAAGCCACAGATTAAGATGATTAACCAGTAAATATTTATTAATCATAGTTCTGGAAACTGATAACCTTCCACCAGTAAATACTCATCAAAGCATGAGAAGATTTAATGTCTACATGAGTCACATTTTAGCTAACAAATAACTACCCTCTTTTACCTTTTTACATGGCTTTACCATTTTACCAAAATGGGCTGGATGTTTATCTGAGGACTTTTAAAAACAAGGTCAATAAAATCCATTTATATAATACAAACATTCTGACTTAACAGCCACTGATGGCTTCATCAGTATCACTACATATATCACAGAACTGAAAAATACAGATCTGGTGAGGACTATTCAGCAAATGAGGATGACCACATTGTTTGAACTACTGTAGCTTTGGAAGGTATTTTGAGTTTGGGTAGTATAATGATTCCACTCTTCTTCTCAAATAATAATATTTCCTAGCATAACAGTGTTTAACTCTAAAGAAGAAAAACTGAGTAATTCACCCTGTAAACTGTTTGAAGCATGAAGAGGTACCACGGCACTTTATGAAGTACATCATCCCGTTTTCTCTCTCATCCCTGGTGGTGAAAGCAGGAATGTTCAAGAAGAGTTACACATTCACAAACTTACTGAGTTAGATAGACTGTTTTTCTAGCTCTTCATGAGATGAGATATGACTCAAAAACACATGGGTATCCTACAAGTTGAATATAATTGTATCTACTCCAAGCTTTACTTTATATTATTATCCAGAATACAATTCTGTGTTTAATCAAGAAGAGAGTTAGCAAGTGCCATCTACTGATGGTTGCACATTTTAAGTCAGAGCTCTTTTACACATCAAACAGGAAGCAAAATAAAACATTTAGCAGGAGTGGGGTGGGTAACACACAGGGAAAGCATACAAGTATTACTTTACTGGTTATACCTTTTTAACATGCTAAGTCATCTTTTATGCTTTTTATTTACATAAGTCCAAATTTATTAAATAGAATCCTCCAGTAATCTTACGTTTTAACTTTGTTATGGGGACTCAAAACAAAGAATTATTCAACAACTTCACTTTAAAAGAAAACACAATTTTCCCTGACTCATGTAGACTGTTTGAAATAGTCAATGATAGACCTGTCCTATTTCAAAATATGAACATATGAGTCACGTATCAACATAGTTAAATGAGAGGTGACTGCATTAAATCCGATGACCTTGCTACCTTTTAGTCGCAGTCTTAGAGAGCAAACTTGTTTTAATTAGCAGTCAGCAAGCAGACTGTAACTTCAGTGAAGGAGCATTGAAGAATCGCTGCCTATTAACAACCCAGCGGTAAGTAAGCCAGCACAAATACTTATAACCAAATAGTGTGCATTGCAGGAGTGGAGAGGATTAGCTATTGGGCACACAACACAGTGGAGGAAATTGCTTTATTCCCAGTACTGCTGGGTACCAGGAGGCAATCACTGTGCCTCCAGCCCATTAACAGCATTCAGAGTGTTGCTTCCCATAGAAGGGGTTATTGGCTAACCACTGGGTGACCAATTAAATGCTATGAATAAGTCCCAAACCCAGCAGCATGGGGCCTGTTTGTGGCACAGTGGTATCATTACTAAAGTGAAAACTTGATGAGAAAGGAACATATTTAATTATAGAACTATACAAATGGCTAATTAGGACCATAAAGTGAAATGAATGACTTTCCAGTGGATTTTTGAATGTTACCGATAACGGCTCAGCTTCTTTGGAGACCATGAAAGTGATCTACAGCTGGAGCTTGCATGTCATGGTAATGGATGGATCTTCATTAAAGGGAGTGTTTTTGACCTGGTTGCTCAGGTAGCATGGGTTCTAAAGACAATCCTTGATTCTTTTCACTGTGAGGGTTCTACCACTCCAACCCCCTGGTCTCTCATGAGTTCCGCTTGCTTTCACAATAATTCTTACGGGTTTGAAAGCAGAAACATTATCTACAATAGTCACTCTCTATTAGTTGGAAAACTCAACCACAAAAGGGTATCACTAGTTTGTGGAAAATGCTGGTCCATGCTTCAGCGTTTTAAGTTCTAGTTGATATCTCAAAATCTGCAGCTACTCTTTGCGAATCCCCATGTCTCAACTGTTAAAGCAGCATGAATCTTTTAGATGGAAAGTTGCAGTTTAAGCTTTGCCTACCTAGTGTCAGTGTTTAAATGAAGGGAACATTAACAATCTACACGGAATCACTAAAACCAAAGTAGGCAGACTGACTCTGTCAACTGTTAAAAGAAACCTGTTTGGTATTTTCTGTGTGTTTTATCCTAATATTTTAAATTATACTTAAATGAAAATTTTTCTAGTTTCTTCAAGAAAACTTAGAGAAACATTTACAATATAAAAATAGCTATACTAAACCCATACAGAAAATGCCCTACTTTATAGAGTTGGAAAAGCACCCAAAAGGAATTATATGCATCTAATCAACACACAAACAAACAAAACAAATAAAGCAAATAATCAGAAACCCCACATGCTTAATATTAAATGCTTGCCTTTGCTTAAATTTTATTGATAAGAATTACAATTATTATACCCCTGTTTCTCACACACCTGGCTCTCCCATTCCAGGAACTGAATCGGTGTATTTTGAAACCTGCAAAACCACCTTCTAGTTGTCTAAGATTTAGTGAAAACCACTGTACTGGCTGAACTTATAACCAGGATCACTGGGAACTTCAGTGAGACAGTATAGAATTTCTACATTGGGAAACACAGTATATGTTCTTTTGTGTTTTTATTAACATAATAGTCTAGGTCTAATCACATGTGTTCCCAGCTCTTTATCTGAGAATGGTGTAAAAGCATTTTGATTGGATCCGTTTCGACTAAGCACAAGAATTCTGACTTTGCTGGCCAATTGCTTTGTCAAAATTTCTTTAAATATATTCTTTATTTTTTTCAAAATCTAACGTCTCAAACAAACTTAAGAGTTCTGAAATGGAATAGGATATGGATATGTCTATATAAATCAGTCTTTGCTCATAGAAAAAGTGATATCTTCTGATACTGAGACATCCCCAGGCTGGAGAAGCCCAAGATATTCCTGTCTGTCTGATTTCCATTGAGTTCAGACCTTTAGACACAAGTAAATTTCTCTTTTAAGACATAATTCTTTTATGATCCTTTCATTAATTTTTCAAATACCCAGTACTGGTTATAGAACCTTGAAAACATTTCTCACAAGTTAAGAACCATGAACCTACATGTTGCAAAGGGTTGAGGGCCTGCTTTTCTTCCCTGCCTCCTGGGTAGATTACACCCAAAATAACCACGCAGAAATTGTATTAATCAAAGCACTGCTTGACTCATTAGTTCTAGCCTCTTATTGGCTAACTCTTACATCTTGATTTAACCCATTTTTTATTATTATTTTTATATTTTTATTAAAAATTTCCACCTCCTCCCCTTCTCCCACTTCCTTCCCCTCCCCTCCCCCTACTCTCCCTCCCCCTCCTTCTCCAGGCCAAAGAGCAGTCAGGGTTCCCTAACCGATGAGAAGTCCAAGGTCCTTCCTGCTCCCCCCAGGTCCAGAAAGGTGAGCATCCAAACAGACAAGGCTCCCACAAAGCCTGTCCATTCAGTAGAATCAAAGCCCAGTGCCATATTCCTTGGCTTCTCAGTCAGCCTCCACCATCAGCCACATTCAGAGAGTCCGGTTTGATCACATGCTCCATCATTCCCATTCCAACTGGCCTTGGTGATCTCCCATTAGATCTGTCCCACCGTCTCAGTGGGTGAATGCACCCCTTGCGGTCCTGCCTTCCTTGCTCATGTTCTCCCTCCTTCTGCTCCTCATTAGGACCTTGGGAGCGTAGTCCAGTGCTTCAATGTGGGTCTCTGTCTCTTATCTCCATCCATCACCAGATGAAGGTTCTATGGTGATATGCAAGATATTCATCAGTGTGGCTATCGGACAAAGCCAGTTCAGGCACCCTCTCCTCTGCTGCTCAAGGAACAAGCTGGGGACATCTCCTTGGACACCTGGGAACCCCTCTAGAGTCAAGACTCTCGCCAACCCTTAATTAAGATATATACTTCCCTACTCCCACATCCACCCCTCCTTCATCCCAACCATCCCATTCCCTCAAGCTCTCCCCATCCTCCCCTTCTCCTTTCTCTCCCCCCATCTCCTCTTATCCCCACCTCACCCCCACCCCTGTGCGCCCAACCCCTGCCCTGCAATTTTGTCAACTTCTAATATTCAGGAGGATAACCATGTTTTTCTTTAGGCTCACCTTCTTATTAGCTTCTCTAGGATAATGAACTGGGAGTCAACCTACCTCAGGACCCAGTAATTCCATTCCTGAGAATATACCCAAGAGATGCCCAATCATACTAAAAAGCATTTGTTCAACTATGTTCATAGCAGCACTATTTGTAATAGCCAGAACCTGGAAACAACCTAGGTGCCCCTCAATAGAAGAATGGATAAAGAAGGTGTGGCACATATACACTTTAGAGTTCTACTCAGTGGTAAGAAACAATGACATCTTGAATTTTGCATGCAAATGGATGGAAATAGAAAATACTTTACTGAGTGACGTAACCCAGACCCAAAATGAGGAATATGGGATGTATTCACTCATAAGTGGATTCTAGCCATAAATAAAGGACATTGAGTCTATAATTCGTGATCATAGATTTAACCCATTTCTAATAATCTGTTTATCATCACGAGATCGTGGCTTACCAGGAAAGATTCACCATGTCTGACCTGGCAGCTCCATGGCGGTCCTCCTACTCTACCTTCTTCTTCCCAGAATTCAGTTCTGTCTCCCCACCTACCTATGTTCTGCTCTATCACCAGGCCCAAAACAGTTTCTTTATTAACTAATAAAAGCAACACAAATACAGAAGGACCTTCTATACCACCTACACCCTGACAATTCTTTAATCTTTTCTATTCTCTAGCAGCAAGTTGGGTCTATTATTTATCATCTTTTGTTTTTATCACTTGTTATTTTAGTAAAATCTTTTGTTTTTCTCACTTGTTATGTTAGTAAAATTTAAAACAAGTTTAGTATAACATTTTACATGTTAACTATATCTCTGATATATTTCTCTTTAAAAATTATATGTACTATTGAGCATTTAGCAAATTGCATGTAGCTAAAAATAATACCTTGATTTGGTTTCACCTTGAGTCTTTTCATTGCTTCCAACTCTGAAGTAAGGTTATATCTACTATATATATCAACAACTTGTTATTGATTAACTTCACCATATTTCATCCCTTATAGGCATCAATTTTAGCAAACTTCATATTTGAATGAAAAATAGTTTTTTTTTCTCTACTTAAAGTCAAGTAAGTGTAAACATTTGTATTTTTGTCAACATTTCACTTAAACTAGCTAACTATAAGAGAAATATTAAAATGTAGGACAATCTCTCTCTCTCTCTCTCTCTCTCTCTCTCTCTCTCTCTCTCCTTGTCTGTCTCACACACACACACATATACATATACTTAACATTTGCTGACTCATTTGAATTATTTCTGCATTTAGCCCTGAGTCATGACAAAGAAGAAATTATTCTCCAAAAAGTAGCAAACAATTTATACATTATATACACGCATACATTCACACATGTGCACAAACACAAATGCTCACACACAAGCATTCTTATATGCTTGTGTGTGTGGGTGTGTGGGTGTGATGTAAGATTTCCTTCTGTATGCCGTGATTACCATTAATGAATAAAGAAACTGCTTTG